>NC_057808.1:207196495-207321043 GCF_018294505.1 Triticum aestivum
AGGGAACCCTAGGGCGCCTCCTCCACCCCCTTCCCCCTATATATAGTGAGGGAGAGAGAGGGCAGCCGCACCCCTTCCTTGGCGCAGCACCTCCCTCCTCATACATCTCCTCCTCCTCCGTAGTGCTTGGCGAAGCCCTGCTGGAGAACCACGAGCTCCACCACCACGACGCCGTCGTGCTGTCGGTGTTCTCCCTCAACTTCTCCTCTCCCCTTGCTGGATCAAGAAGGAGGAGACGTCCCCGGGCTGTACGTGTGTTGAACGCGGAGGCGCCGTCCGTTCGGCGCTAGATCGGATCTTCCGCGATTTGAATCGCCGCGAGTACGACTCCATCAACCGCGTTCTTGTAACGCTTCCGCTTAGCGATCTTCAAGGGTATGAAGATGCACTCCCTCTCTCTCTCTCTCTCTCTCTCTCTCTCGTTGCTAGTATCTCCTAGATTGATCTTGGTGACACGTAGGAAAATTTTGAATTATTGCTACGTTCCCCAATAGTGGCATCATGAGCCAGGTCTATGCGTAGTTTCTATGCACGAGTAGAACACAAGTTGTTGTGGGCGTCGATTTTGTCAATTTACTTGCCGTTACTAGTCTTATCTTGATTTGGCAGCATCGTGGGATGAAGCGGCCTGGACCGACCTTACACGTACGCTTACGTGAGATAGGTTCCACCGACTGACATGCACTAGTTGCATAAGGTGGCTAGCAGGTGTTTGTCTCTCCCACTTTAGTCGGATCGGATTTGATGAAAAGGGTCCTTATGAAGGGTAAATAGAAATTGGCATATCACGTTGTGGTTTTGGCGTAGGTAAGAAACGTTCTTGCTAGAAACCTATAGCAGCCACGTAAAAATTTGCAACAACAATTAGAGGACGTCTAACTTGTTCTTGCAACATGTGCCGTGTGATGTGATATGGCCAAAGGATGTGATGAATGAAATATATGTGATGTATGAGATTGATCATGTTCTTGTAATAGGAATCACGGCTTGCATGTCGATGAGTATGACAACCGACAGGAGCCATAGGAGTTGTCTTAATTTATTGTATGACCTGCGTGTCATTGAATAGCTCCATGTAATTACTTTACTTTATTGCTAAACCGTTAGCCATAGTAGTAGAAGTAACAGTTGGCGAGACAACTTCATGAAGACACGATGATGGAGATCATGATGATGGAGATCATGGTGTCATGCCGGTGACGATGATGATCATGGCGCCCCGAAGATGGAGATCAAAAGGAGCAAAATGATATTGGCCATATCATGTCACTATTTGATTGCATGTGATGTTTATCATGTTTTTACATCTTATTTGCTTAGAACGACGGTAGCATAAATAAGATGATCCCTCATAAAATTTCAAGAAAGTGTTCCCCCTAACTGTGCACCGTTGCGAAAGTTCGTTGTTTCGAAGCACCACGTGATGATCGGGTGTGATAGATTCTAACGTTCGCATACAACGGGTGTAAGCCAGATTTACACATGCAAAACACTTAGGTTGACTTGACGAGCCTAGCATGTACAGACATGGCCTCGGAACACAAGAGACTGAAAGGTCGAACATGAGTCGTATAGCAGGTGCGATCAACTTGGAGATGTTCACCGTTGATGACTAGTCCGTCTCACGTGATGATCGGGCACGGCCTAGTCGATTCGGATCATGTATCACTTAGATGACTAGAGGGATGTCTATCTGAGTGGGAGTTCATTAAATAATCTGATGAACTTAATTATCATGAACATAGTCAAAAGGTCTTTGCAAATCGTGTCATAGCTCACGCTTTGGTTCTACTGTTTTAGATATGTTCCTAGAGAAAATTTAGTTGAAAGTTGATAGTAGCAATTATGCGGACTGGCTCCGTAAACTGAGGATTGTCCTCATTGCTGCACAGAAGGCTTATGTCCTTAATGCACCGCTCGGTGTGCTGAACCTCGAGCATCGTTTGTGGATGTTGCGAACATCTGACATACACGTTTTGATGACTACGTGATAGTTCAGTGCGTAATGTTAAACGGTTTAGAATTGAGGCACCGAAGACATTTTGAAACGTCGCGGAACATATGAGATGTTCCAAGAGCTGAAATGGGGATTTCAGGCTCGTGCCCACGTCAAGAGGTGTGATACCTCCGACAAGTTTCTTAAGCCTACAAATTAAGGGAGAAAATCTCAATCGTTGAGCATGTGCTCAGATTGTCTGGGTACTACAATCGCTTGAATCGGGTGGGAGTTGTCTTCCAGATGAGATAGTGATGGTTCTCCAAAGTCACTGCCACCAAGCTACTAGAGCGTCGTGATGAACTATAACATATCAGGGATAGATATGATGATACTTGAGCTATTCGCGATGTTTGACACCGCGAAAGTAGAAATCAAGTAGGAGCATCGATTGTTGATGGTTAGTAAAACCACTAGTTTCAAGAAGGGCAAGGGCAAGAAGGGATACTTCATGAAACGGCAAATTAGTTGCTGCTCTAGTGAAGAAACCCAAGGTTGAACCCAAACACGAGACTAAGTGCTTCTGAAATGAGGGGAACGGTCACTGAAGCAGAACTACCCTAGATACTTCGTAGATGAGAAGGCTGGCAAGGTCGACAGAAGTATATTGGATATACATTATATTGATGTGTACTTTACTAGTACTCCTAGTAGCAACAGGGTATTAGATACCGGTTCGGTTGCTAAGTGTTAGTAACTCGAAATAAAAGCTGCAGAATAAACGGAGACTAGCTAAAGGTGAGATGACGATATGTGTTGGAAGTGTTTCCAAGGTTGATGTGATCAAGCATCGCATGCTCCCTCTACCATCGAGATTGGTCTTAAACCTAAATAATTGTTATTTGGTGTTTGCGTTGAGCATAGACATGATTGGATTATGTTTATCGCAATACAGTTATTCATTTAAGGAGAATAATGGTTACTCTGTTTATTTGAATAATACCTTCAATGGTCTTGCACCTAAAATGAATGGTTTATTGAATCTCGATCGTAGTGATACACATGTTCATGCCAAAAGATATAAGATAGTAATGATAGTACCACATACTTGTGGCACTGCCATTTGAGTCATATTGGTATAAAACGCATGAAGAAGCTCCATGTTGATGGATCTTTGGACTCACTCGTTTTTGAAAAGATTGAGACATGCGAACCATGTCTATTGGTATATATGCATGAAGAAACTCCATGCAGATGGATTGTTTGGACTCACTTGACTTTGAATCACTTGAGACATGCAAATCATATCACATGGGCAAGATGACTGAAAGGCCTCATTTTCAGTGAGATGGAACAAAAGAGCAACTTGTTGGAAGTAATACATTTGATGTGTGCAATCCAATGAGTGTTGAGGCACGCAGTGAATATCGTTATGCTCTTACTTCACAGATGATTTGAGTAGATTCTAAGTATATTTACTTGATGAAACACAAGTCTAAAATATTGAAAGGTTCCAGTAATTTCAGAGTGAAGTTGAAGATCATCGTGACAAGAGGATAAAATGTCTATGATATGATCATAGAGATAAATATCTGAGTTACGAGTTTGGTACACAATTAAGACATTGTGGAAATTGTTTCATGACTAATACCGCCTGGAACACCATAGTGTGATGGTGTGTCCGAACATCATGGCTGCACCCTATTGGATATGGTGCATACCATGATGTCTCTTATCGAATTACCACTATTGTTTATGGGTTAGGCATTAGAGACAACCGCATTCACTTTAAATAGGGAACCACGTAATTCCGTTGAGATGACACCATATGAACTATGGTTTAGAGAAACCTAAGCTGTCGTTTCTTAAAAGTTTGGGGCTGCGACGCTTATGTGAAAAAGTTTCAGGCTGATAAGCTCGAACCCAAAATGGATAAATGCATCTTCATAGGACACCCAAAAACAGTTGGGTATACCTCCTGTCTCAGATCCGAAAGCAAAAGTGATTGTTTCTAGAAACGGGTCCTTTCTCGAGGAAAAGTTTCTCTCGAAAGAATTGAGTGGGAGGATGGTGGAGACTTGATGAGGTTATTGAACCGTCACTTCAACTAGTGTGCAGCAGGGCACATGAAGTTGTTCCTGTGGCGCCTACACCAATTGAAGTGGAAGCTGATGATAGTGATCATGAAACGTCAGATCAAGTCACTACCAAACCTCGTAGGTCGACAAGGATGCGTACTACTTCATAGTGGTACGGTAATCCTGTCTTGGAAGTCATGTTGCTAGACAACAATGAACCTACGAGCTATGGAGAAGCGATGGTGGGCCCAGATTCCGACGAATGGCTCGAGGCCATAAAATCCGAGAGGATCCATATATGAAAACAAAGTATAGACTTTGGAAGAACTACTTGATGGTCGTAAGGCTGTTGGGTACAGATGGATTTTAAAAGGGAAGACGGACAATGATGGTAAGTATCACCATTAAGAAAGCTCGACTTGTCGTTAAGATGTTTTCCGACAAGTTCAAAGAGTTGACTACGATGAGACTTTCTCACTCGTAGCGATGCTAAGAGTCTGTTGCAATTATATTAGCAGTTACTGCATTATTTATGAAATCTTGCAGATAGGATGTCAAAACATTGTTTCCTCGACGATTTTCTTGAGGAAAGGTTGTATGTGATACAACCAGAAGGTTTTGTCAATCCTGAAAGGTGCTGACAAGTATGCAAAGCTCCAGCAATCCTTCTAAGGACTGGAGTAAGCATCTCGGAGTTGGAATATACGCTTTGATGAGATGATCAAAGATTTTGGGTTTATACAAAGTTTATGAGAAACTTGTATTTCTAAAGAAGTGAGTAGGAGCACTATAGAATTTCTGATGAGTATATGTTGTTAACATATTGTTGATCAGAAATGATGTAGAATTTCTGGAAAGCATATAGGGTTATTTGAAAAGTGTTTTTCAATGGAAAACCTGGATTAAGCTACTTGAACATTGAGCATCAAGATCTATAAGGATAGATAAAAAACGCTTAATAGTACTTTCAAATGAACACATACCGTGACAAGATTTTGAAGGAGTTCAAAATAGATCGACAAAGAAGGAGTTCTTGGCTGTGTTATAAGGTGTGAGTATTGAGTAAGACTCAAGACCTGACCACGGCAGAAGAGAGAGAAAGGACGAAGGTCGTCCCCTATGCTTTAGACATAGGCTCTACAGTATGCTATGATGTGTACCGCACCTGAAGTGTGCCTTGCCATGAGTCAGTCAAGGGGTACAAGAGTGATCCAGGAATGGATCACTAGACAACGGTCAAAGTTATCCTTAGTGGACTAAGGAATTTTTCTCGATTATGGAGGTGGTAAAAGAGTTCGTCGTAAAGGTTACGTCGATGCAAACTTTGACACTAATCTGGATGACTCTAAGTAGTAAACCAGATTCATATAGTAGAACAATTATTTGGAATAGTTCCAAATAGCGCGTGGTAGCTGCATCTACAAGATGACGTAGAGATTTGTAAAGCACACACGTATCTGAAGGGTTCAGACCCGTTGACTAATAACCTCTCTCACAAGCGAGATATGATAAAACACCATGGGTGTTGGATTCATTGCAATCACATAGTGATGTGAACTAGATTATTGACTCTAGTGCAAGTGGGAGACTGTTGGAAATATGCCCTAGAGGCAATAATAAAATGGTTATTATTGTATTTCCTTGTTCATGATAATTGTCTATTGTTCATGCTATAATTGTATTAACTGGAAACCGTAATACATGTGTGAATACATAGACCACAACATGTCCCTAGTGAGCCTCTAGTTGACTAGCTCATTGATCAATAGATGGTTATGGTTTCCTGGCCATGGACATAGGATGTCATTGATAACGGGGTCACATCATTAGGAGAATGATGTGATGGACAAGACCCAATCCTAAGCATAGCACAAGATCGTGTAGTTCGTTTGCTAAGAGCTTTTCTAATGTCAAGTATCATTTCCTTAGACCATGAGATTGTGCAACTCCCGGATACAGTAGGAATGCTTTGGGTGTACCAAACGTCACAACGTAACTGGGTGGCTATAAAGGTACACTACAGGTATCTCCGAAAGTGTCTGTTGGGTTGGCACGAATCGAGACTGGGATTTGTCACTCTGTATGACGGAGAGGTATCTCTGGGCCCACTCGGTAATGCATCATCATAATGAGCTCAATGTGACTAAGGAGTTAGTCACGGGATCATGCGTTACGGAACGAGTAAAGAGACTTGCCGGTAACGAGATTGAACGAGGTATTGGGATACCGACGATCGAATCTCGGGCAAGTAACATACCGATTGACAAAGGGAATTGTATACGGGATTGATTGAATCCCCGACATCGTGGTTCATCCGATGAGATCATCGTGGAGCATGTGGGAGCCAACATGGGTATCCAGATCCCGCTGTTGGTTATTGACCGGAGAGATGCCTCGGTCATGTCTACATGCCTCCCGAACCCGTAGGGTCTACACACTTAAGGTTCGGTGACGCTAGAGTTGTTATGGGAAATAGTATGTGGTTACCGAAGGTTGTTAGGAGTCCCGGATGAGATCCCGGACGTCACGAGGAGTTCCGGAATGGTCCGGAGGTGAAGATCGGTATATTGGACGAAGGTTATTGGAGTCCGGAAGTGTTTCGGGGGTACCAGGCTATGGCCAGCATGTCCGAAAGGGGTTTCAGAGGCCCCGGCAAGCGTTAGGGGGCCTTATGGGCCAAGGGGAAGGGGAAAACCAGCCCACTAAGGGGCTGTGTGCCCCTCCCAACCCCTCTCACGTAACGTGGAGAGGTGGGGGCACCTCCCCTAGGGCAGCCACCCCTCCCGGCTTGGGGGGCAAGTTTCCTAGGGGTGGGGGCGCCCAAACCCATCTAGGGTTTCCCCTGTGGCCGCCACCCCTCCCCTAGGGAACCCTACGGCGCCTCCTCCACCCCCTTCCCCCTATATATAGTGAGGGAGAGAGAGGGCAGCCGCACCCCTTCCTTGGCGCAGCCCCTCCCTCCTCATACATCTCCTCCTCCTCCGTAGTGCTTGGCGAAGCCCTGCTGGAGAACCACGAGCTCCACCACCACCACGTCGTCGTGCTGTCGGAGTTCTCCCTCAACTTCTCCTCTCCCCTTGCTGGATCAAGAAGGAGGAGACGTCCCCGGGCTGTACGTGTGTTGAACCCGGAGGCGCCGTCCATTCGGCGCTAGATCGGATCTTCCGCGATTTGAATCGCCGCGAGTACGACTCCATCAACCGCGTTCTTGTAACGCTTCCGCTTAGCGATCTTCAAGGGTATGAAGATGCACTCCCTCTCTCTCTCTCGTTGGTAGTATCTCCTAGATTGATCTTGGTGACACGTAGGAAAATTTTGAATTATTGCTACATTACCCAACATGTAGGCCCAGAACCATCAATAAATTTTGACCTTGTTTCTCGTCACATTGCAGATTACAACACAATAAGTAATTGCAAATCTGTTCACACCTATCAAACTAATATGTGTTTACACTTAGCACCGAGATATAAAAACTACCCACTCGAAAATTACTTCACAGTTCATCTCCTCATCACCCAAAAAATAGGTCTTTCCTGTCAAGTCGTTCCGCCATGACTGGTAGGAGGAGTTTCGGGTGGACATATAACCAGGCAGCAAAGACCAAGGCCGCGGAAGCACTAGAGAGGTCCCGCCGCGAAGCGGCAGCTGCAGCAGAGATGTCCTGGCGTGCCGCGGAGCCCTCGAACGAGCTCTCACGGGCACGCGAGGGCTCTCACAAGCGCACTTTCCACGTCGGCCATCGCGATGAGCTGGCGTTCCTAAAGTCCTTGGCCGGCGATGACGACATTCTCGCTGGCCTCGTTAAGCAGCAGGAGCTGGTCGATGGCTTGATGAAGCTGCTCGAGATCAGCGATGCCTCGGTTGACAAGGCGACCGGCCTCGTCGAGCAACTCATGGGTGACAATGTGAGGCTCCTCAAGGCGCTCGCCGAGAAGGAGGAGGAGGCCGCCAGCTGGAAGATGCTGCATGAGCAGAGCAGTGCCTCGGGGATGACACTGACAGCGGTCGTCGAGGAACTGATGGGTGACTTGAGGAAGCTCCGGATCAAGCGCGAGCAGGAGGTGGAGGAATCCGTGGCTAATTTCAAGCAAAGTCGTGAGGAATTGAAGAAGGAGCTGGAGGATGTCGTCGCCTGGCGATCCATCAACGAGTAGAGACAGTAGCGACCCAGATCGTTGTCTGCGATTTCCTTCTTCTCTTGCCCTCGTGTCTTCTAGGCTTTGCCGCATGTGGCATTTTGAATTATCCGGAATATGTAAGACAATTATTATCTGCGCCATTGTAAATTTGTCGTCGTATTATCTGTTGCTATTTTATTTGTCATCGTATTATCCGTTGCCCTATGTGGCAATTTAAATTAGGTCGGAATACGAGTTGAAAACACGAACAAATCAAATGCTGCCATGGGATCACAAGCAAACACCCTCCGTCCATGTGCTTTAATTAACCCATTAATGGAGAAGTTGTGAGCGAGGCGGGCGGCGGCTGGTGCATGGAGGTCAAAGAGCTCGCTTCCAAATGAGCATGGGCGGCCTTGCTGCTCGCATGTGTCCCGTCGAACCTGCGAGGTGGACAGGATGCACGCGTCCCACCGAGCCTGCACGGCGGACTGCTCGCACGCGTCCCGTCGAGCCTGCACGACAGACTTCTCGCGCTCGTCCCGTCTAATCAAACACCTGCATGCACGCCACCTAGTATGGTTAAATTTAGACACGGTTCATATAATACAACCGTTTGCGATATTAACGTGTCAGCTATTTGTTTCAAAAAGACTGTTGACTATTAATGTGTGCACCTTGTCTCAAACTGGACGATTTTTTTACCATGGCATTTATGTGCCATGTCATGAAACCATGCCAAGTTTCATGTTTTTTGGGTGAGTTTTTTATTTACTAGGATTTAAAAACCGAGATTCTCAATGTTTCAGGACGACGAGAAGTTTGTAATTCATTCCCATTCCTTAAATCAGACCTAAACATGCACCCAATGACACTTGTACGATTTCCCACCCATTTTTCTTCACTGGAGCATGTGCTTGTAGTTCAAATTTGAATTATGGACTACATTAAATGCCTAGAAAACTTAATTAATATATACAATGGCCAAACGAACCCTGAACAGTTTCAAATTTCAGCACGACACTCGTGTTATTCTATGTTGCCTGTAGAAAACAAAGTTCAAGGCGAGAAGAGGCAGCGATTATCGTTTCACCCACAAGAGGGGCATGTTTCCCTACGAGAACCACGAGGGGTGCGAGAAGCTTCGGTTTGTAAGAGGCTTGTAATATAGCTTCACCCAAATTGGACAATTATATGTACCATGTAGTGACACCATGCCAAGTTTCATGATTTCCTGGTGAGTTTTGGATTTACAGAGATTTGTAAACCGAGATTCACAATGTTTGTGGCCAAGCTAGGACGGCGAGACGGTTGAATTCATTCCCATTCATTCCATGGGACCTAAACATACACCCAAGGACACATGTACGTTTTTTTCTAGCCATTTTAGTGCACTGGAGCATGTATTTGTAGTTCGCATTTGAAGTATGGACATTAAATGCCTAGAAAACTCAGTTAATGAATAAAAAAGGTCAAATGAACCCTGAATAATTTCAAAGTTCGGCGGGAATCTCCCGTTGTTCCGTGTTGCGTGTAAAAGAAAATACGAGTCTAGAAGAGCGAGCGATTATCGTTTGGCCCACAAGGGGACACGCTTCCCTATCAAAACCACGAGGGTTCTTGCAAAAGGCTCCGGTTTGTAAGAGGTTTGTAATAAAGCTTGGCCCAAATTGGCAATGTTTTTACCACGACATATATGTGCCATTACGTGACACCATGCCACCTTTGATGACTTTCTGGTGAGTTTTGGATTTATGGGGATTTAAAAACCGAGATTCCAAATGTTTGAGGATGAGCCAGGACGCCGGTACGGTTGTAATTCATTCCCATTCCTGGCATGGGACCTAAACATGCACCCAAGGACACATGTATGATTTTTCTAGCCATTTTGGTGAACCAGAGCATGTATTTGTAGTTCAGATTTGAATTATGGACATTAAATGCCTAGGAAGCTCAATTAGTGTATAAAAAGGCCAAACGGACCCTGAATAAGTTTAAATTTTAGCACGGATATCCTGTCGTTCCATGTTGCCCCTAGAAGAAAATACAAGGCGAAAAGAGGCAGTGATTACGTTTCGCCCACAAGGGGAACACGTTTCCCTATCGGAACCATGAGGCTTCTTTGAGAGAAGCTCTAGTTTGTAAGAGGTTTGTAATAAAGCTTGGCCCAAATTGGACAATGTTTTTACCACGACATATATGTGCCATGATGTGACACCATGCCACCTTTGATGACTTTCTGGCGAGTTTAGTATTTACGGGGATTTAAAAACCGAGATTCCAAATGTTTGAGGATGAGCCAGGACGTCGGTACATGTCAGTGTACTAAAGTTTGGGGCCTTTACTACCCCATACTCATGCACGGGCAGTTACAGCCACACCCGCGGCCAGGCCTGACGGGGACAACTGGAAGCAAATATGAGACGACCAAAGAAGGCCACAAGCTGGGCTCCCGGCAAGATCCTTACCGGGATGGTTTGTGAAGCGAAGCCCCGGCAAGACCGTCCCCCTTGAGGTTGAGAGATCTGACACCATCGACAATGTCAAGACCAAGATCCAGGGGCATCTGCGTGGTGGCATGCAGATCTTTGTGAAGACCAAAAGGCAAAGTTCCCAGCAAGGTTCTTGCCGGGAACATTTGTGCGGCCCCGGCAAGATTCTTGCGGGGGACGTTTGCGAGGCCACGGCAAGGCTCGCACACGGCAAGGATCCCACCGGCCTGCCACCGCTCCAGCATAGCGACTAGCCTACCAGCCTGACCCTGCGAGCCTCGTCATCCTGGATGCGTGTCAAGATGGGGTGAGGCGGCGACGGACAGGACGGGCTTTGTTTCCGTCCCCAAGAAAGTTAGGGACACATAAACAGCGCATTAAATGCGTTTGTCCTAAGACGTCAGGGATAAGTATGTGCACTGTAACAACTTTACACCTCCTGTATGCACTGTACGCCACTGTGGTAGCCCCTTAGTATAAAAGGAGGCCCAAGGCGATATAGAGGAGGATTTTTGGACTTTCTGGCTCAGTTTGCATGTGTAGCAGCTAGCTAGAGCTCAAGAACTCTCAATACACTAAAGCATGACTAGGGTTTTATGCTTCTCAGCAGCCCGAACCTGGGTAAAAATCCCTCATGTTGATCGTTATGCTCTTCGTGCATGCCTTTTTCCCCGCCGAACCGTAGAAGGGATTCACGGGATCCCATAGGTGTCGTTTCCCAGACATCTTCGGCGCGCCAAGCAGGGGGAGGAGGTTGTGCGGACCTGATCTGGCAGTCAGCGCGTCAGTTTCTTCAATGTATTAATCATCATGCTTCCCAAGAGGAAGGGTATCACGGCGATTGGTTCATGTGCGGCCGATCTGCCCGTGCCAACACGAACGGGCAACAGGATGGACGCGGGTGGAGGAGGAGGTGGAGATCATGAGCTTCCACGATGTTCTGGCGACCGGAGCCAGGCGAGCGGTATCGTCTGTGGCCGTGACGACGGCCCGCGCACCGCTAGATCCAAGGACGGAGCCGTGCTGCCTACGGGCGGCGCAGCGACCTCCAAGGGTGGAAAGGTGACTTCCAAGATAGCCCGCCGGCGCATGCGCCGCGGTCTTCCCAGGTCATGCGCGATGAGCAGCGCCGCGACGTTGGTGACCCCAATCGTCCCCATGGAAAGAGCCCTCAACATCATTTCCGAGATGCATGGGGCCAGCATGCATGCCAAGATGCCGGTGGAAATGGCGCGCGGCTGCGGGACCGTGATGGAGCTCCTTCTAACACATTTAGGAGTCATAGCACCTCACGTTCTTCGCGCCTATCACTGCCACCTACACCAGCAGAAGCGTTGGCGCGAGCGCAGCTACTCCTGGATTTTCCTCCCGCTGCGGAGAAGCTCGGAGAATGGAGAGCTGCTATTCAGATCCTCATCGGTTTCGCCAATAAAGATGGGCAGCAACAGGCGGAGCCATCGTGGCGGCGATCCATCGAGCCGACGCGTGCCCATGGTGAAAAGACCGGAGGTGGTGCGACCACGGTGCACTCTCCACCACGACAATAGCGGTGGTTAGCTCGGCGGATCGATGCCTGCAATGATGGATCCACGTCATCGTTCGATCCGCGAGATCGCCGCGATCAATGTCAAGTCCTTCGGGAACGAGTTAAAGAAGACGCCCGGACTACCATCGAGCGACGGCGGGAAGTGCGCCATCAATCTGACAGGCACGCATGGCCTACTGTAGACAAGCCTGCGCTAGGGGATTCTGGTGACTTACCTTATGAGGTGGGTTGTCCAGCTTTTACCCGTGAGTTGTGGCGAGTCCAGTGGCCCACTTCTCGCACGTTCAAACCAGAGGTCCCAGAGAAATACGACGGCAAGACTCACCCGTCGGAGTTCCCGAGCATCTACACCATCGCGGTGCAGGCTGCCGGGGCTCGAGACGACAGGGTGCTCGCCAACTACTTCCCGTTGGTACTCAAGCCCAACGTCAAGTCGTGGTTGATGCACCTGCCAGAAAATTCCATCTCCTCTTGGTCGGATCTGTGTCACGAGTTTGTTGGCGCCTTTACCGGAGGCCACCAAGCTCCTGGCTAGGCAAGTGATTTACACCTCATCCCCCAGAAAGAGGGTAAAACCTTGTGCAAGTACATACAGGGATTCAGCCGTGTACAGTACAACATCCCAGACGTTCATCCTGCCGCTGTTATCAGCGCGTTCCATCAGAATGTGCGCAATCGCAAGATGCATGAAGAGCTGGCGATGAACAAGGTTAGGGATGTTGCCGAGCTTTACGTTTTAGCCGATGGATGTGCTCGAGCTAAATAAGGAAGAAGATACCCCGGCGAAGATGCCGGCGTGGGCACTGACTCCACGGACAAAGACGCCGCCGCCCCGTCGTAGAAGGGCTGACGGCGTAACAGGAAGTGCAAGGGCAAAGCCGTGCTTGTCGTCGAGGAATCTGGCAACCCCGGCACCGCCAAGAAGGCCAAGGTTGACGACCCTGGCAAGGAGGTTGCCGGGTGCGCCACCTGCCAGGCCTTGGCGGCTGCCGACAAGCCGGAGGGCTCCGACAAGCAGTACAACAAGATCCATCGCACCAAGGGCCATGACCTCCAGAATTGCCGGCAAGTTGAGTAGCTTGTCGAGAGGCAGAAAGCTGAGTATGAAAGGCGAGATAAGGAGAAGGGCCAGGATGGTGCTGAGGGGTCCGGCAAGAAGCGCAGTGGCCGAGGGGGCCGTCGGGGCAAGGACAAGCAACATGAGAGGCCTGCTTGAGGCCGCAACAAGAAGGAGGGGGATGATGACCACGAAAAGGACGACGAGTCTAGCGAGCATGAGTTTCAAAAAGCTACTGAAGCCATGTGCATTAATGGTGGCGCCTCGTTGCATTCTTCTCACCGCCAACTTAAACAGTGGGTGCGCGAGATCAATGCGACAGAGCCATCGGTCGATCCACGGAAGCCCTTGAAATGGTCCAACACGCTTATCATTTTTTATGTTGAGGATCACCCTGATCGCACAACAACGGTCGGGTGTTTGCCATTGTTGGTTTTGCCAACGATCCGCAACCTCAAAGTAACAGAAATGCTAGTTGACGTGGGGCTGGTTTGAACTTGATCCCACCCCATGTGATCAAGAGGTTGCAAATTCCCGATGGAGATCTCGAAGAGACGGCCACGTTTCAAGGGATCAATCCGGGAAGAAGCCAACCGAAGGGTAAGATCACGCTACCAGTTACATTTGGTGGAGAGGTGAACTACAGGACGGAGAAGATCGTTTTTGATGTCGCCAAGATCCCATTACCGTATAACGGGATCCTTGGCCGTCCAGTGCTGGCCAAGTTTATGGCGGCATCACATTACGCCTACAACACATTGAAGATGCCCGGTGAGGGAGTCCTGGATTATGGGGACTTCGGGCATCCGGGCTATGTGACATGGGCCGGACTAATGGGCCTTGAAGATACAAGATAGAAGGCCTTCCCCCGTGTCCGGATGGGACTCTCCTTTGCATGAATGGCAAGCTTGGCGTCCAGAGGTGTAGTTTCCTTCCTCTGTAAACCGACTTTGTATAACCCTAGCCCTCTCCGGTGTCTATATAAACTAGAGGGTTTAGTCCATAGAGGCTAACACAAGTCACATAGGCTAGACATCTAGGGTTTAACCATTACGATCTCGAGGTAGATCGACTCTTGTAACCCCTACACTCATCAAAGTCAATCAAGTAGGAAGTAGGGTATTACCTCCATTAAGAGGGCCCGAACCTGGGTAAACATCGTGTCCCCTGTCTCCTGTTACCTTCGATCCTCAGACGCACAGTTCGGGATCCCCTACCCGAGATCGGCCGGTTTTGACACTAACACCCGGCCCGATGAGCATCATCACTGTCAACTCCGACAAGAAGGATGCGCTCATCTGCGCCGACCAACTCTACTGGGAGGCAGTCGTAGCACCTGCCGCTAAGGCGCTTACTCCTGCCACTGGAGCTCCCGGTCGGAAGAAGACCGGCAAGACCTCTTGCGCCCACTCCGGCAAGCGCGCCTCCTCGGAGTGCTGCGTTCCTGTCGAGGAAGTGCCAGAGTGATCCACCGACAAGAGCAAGAAGTCCAAGGCAGCTCCACCAGAAACCAAGAAGGTGCCCGTCAAGGAGGATGACACGGGTGGGACTTTCACTATAAGTTCCGCCCTCGGCAACAAATAGGAAAGTGCGCTCATTGCCTTCCTGCGGGTGAATGTGGATGCATTTGCATGGCAAGCATGTGACATCCCCGACGTTCCCAGGGAGGTGATTGAGCACCATCTTGCTGTCTATCCTCATGCGCGGCCCATCAAGCAGAAGGTCAGGAAGCAAGCTTTGGAGTGGCAAGAGTTTATCACTGAAGAGATCAGGAAGTTGGAAGCGGCAGGTTTGGTCAGAGGAGTGCTCCATCCAACGTGGTTGGCCAATCCGATTGCAGTGCGCAAGGCGAATGGAAAATGGAGGATGTGTATTGATTATACAGATATCAATAAAGCCTGGCCAAAGGATCCTTTCCCCTTGCCGCGCATCGACCAGAGTGTGGACTCCACTACCGGATGCGACTTGCCGTCGTTTCTTGATGCTTATTCAGGGTACCATCAGATCTTCATGACGAAGGAAGATGAAGAGAAGACCACGTTTATCACCCCATGTGGTACGTATTGTTTGATACGAATGCCTTTTGGGTTGAAAAGCGATGGTTCAACGTTTGCAAGAGCGGTCCAGATCGATTTGGAGCCCCACCTACATAGAAATATGGAAGCTTATATGGATGACATAGTGGTCAAAACCAAAGACAAAGCAACGCTCATACAAGATTTAGAAGAGACATTTGCAAATTTGCGCAAGATCAACCTCAAGCTCAATCCTGAGACGTGTGTATTTGGCATCCCTTCTGGCAAGCTTCTCGGATTCTTTGTGTCTCAGCGTGCGATTGAGGTGAACCCCGACAAGATCAAGGCGATTGAGCAGATTGAAGCACCAAGACGAGTCAAAGATGTGCGTCGACTTGTCGGCTACGTTGCTGCTCTAAGCAGGTTCATCTCCAAATCTGCTGAGTGCGCCCTGCCCTTTTTTAAGATCTTGAAAAAGGCAGGTCCAATGAAATGGACTCCAGAAGTGAAGGCAGCACTGCAAGATTTGAAGAAGTACCTCTCCTCTATGCTAACACTAGTCGCACCTAAACCACAAGAGCCATTGCTGCTATATCTAGCGGCAACGAATCAAGTGGTTAGTGCCGCGCTAGTGGCACAGAGAGAAGTTGACGAAGAAGCAGCAGCAGCGGCAAGACCGTCGAATGGCGAGCCAGGGTTCTCCTCGGCAGAGTCTGGTGCCGACAAGGTAGGATCCGCGCAAGCAAATGAAGCAGCACAAAAGAAGAAGATGGTGCAGCACCCAGTTTATTTTGTCAGCTCCCTTTTGTAGGGGGCTAGGTCAAGGTACTCTGGTGTGCAGAAATTTCTCTTCGGCCTCCTTATGGCCTCGAGGAAGCTGCGCCACTATTTCTAGGCACATGAGATCACCGTCACCACTCGCTTTTCGTTGCAACGGATCTTGCACAACCCAGATGCGACTGGAAGGATTGCGGAGTGGGCGTTGGAGCTGTCGAGCTTTGGTCTCAAGTTTGAAAGTACTTCAACAATTCAGAGTAGAGCCTTGGCGGAGTTCATTGCAGAATGGACCTCAACGCCTGACGAGGAGATTCAAGAGACCACTCTCCCCGGCAAGGAAATGAGCCGAGAGTGGGTTATGTATTTTGATCGGGCTTTCTCGCTGCAAGGCACCGGTGCTGCTTGTCGCGCCCATCGGAGAGCACCTCAAATGCGTAGTCCAGATGCACTTTCCCCAAGAGAGATCAACAAACAACACTGCAGAATATGAGGGACTGCTTGCTGGTCTCAGGATCGCGGCAGACCATGGAATTAAGAAGCTCATCGTCAGAGGTGATTCACAACTTGTCGTCAAGCAAGTTAACAAAGATTATCAGAGCCCATTGATGGAAGCTTATGTAGATGAAGTGAGGAAATTGGAAGAGCGTTTTGACGGTCTGTGATACGTCTCCAACGTATCTATAATTTTTGATTGTTCCATGCTGTTTTATTATCAATCTTGGATGTTTTATAATCATTTTATATCATTTTTGGTACTAACCTATTGACATAGTGCCAAGTGCCAGTTGCTGTTTTTTTCCATGTTTTTTACATCGCAGGAAATCAATATCAGACGGAGTCCAAATGTCACCAAACTTCACGGAGATTTTTTATGGACCAAAAGGAAGATATTGGGCCCTGGTTGCACCTGGGGGGAGTCCCGAGGAGGGGACAACCCACCAGGGCGCGCCAGGAGGCCCAGGCGCGCCCTGGTGGGTTGTGCCCACTTTGGGTGCCCCCCGGACCGCCTCTTTGCTCTATAAATACCCCAAAAATCCCAAAACCCTAGGGGAGTCGACGAAATATTCATCCAGCCGCCGCAGAGTCCAGAACCACCAAATCCAATCTAGACACCATCTCGGATGGGGTTCACCACCTCCATTGGTGCCTCTCCGATGATGCGTGAGTAGTTCTTTGTAGACCTTCGGTTCCATAGTTAGTAGCTAGATGGCTTCCTCTCTCTCGCTGAATTCTCAATACAATGGTCTCTTGGAGATCCATATGATGTAACTCTTTTTGCGGTGTGTTTGTTGGGATCTGATGAACTTTGAGTTTATGGTCAGTCGTATCTTTTTATATCCATGAAAGTTATTTGAGTTTCTTTGATCTTTTATATGCATGATCTCTTATAGCCTCATATTTCTTCTCCGATATTTGGGTTTTGTTTGGCCAACTTGATCTATTTATCTTGCAATGGGAAGAGGTGCCCGGTAGTGGGTTCGATCCTACGGTGCTTGATCCCAGTGACAGAAAGGGAAATGACACGTATGTATCATTGCTACTAAGGATAAAACGATGGGGTCTATCTCTACATGGATAGATCTTGTCTACATCATGTCATCGTTCTTATTGCATTACTCCGTTTCTCCATGAACTTAATACACTAGATGCATGCTGGATAGCGGTCGATGTGTGGAGTAATAGTAGTAGATGCAAGCAGGAGTCGGTCTACTAATCTTGGACGTGATGCCTATGTAATGACCATTGCCTGGATATCGTCATAATTATTTGAGGTTCTATCAATTGCCCAACAGTAATTTGTTTACCCACCGTTTGCTATCTTTCTTGAGAGAAGCCACTAGTGAAATCTATGGCCTCGGGTGTTCTTTCTCATATATTTGCTTCGCGATCTATTTTATTTGCACTTTTTATTTAGATCTATTAAAAAATATACAAAAATACTTTGCTGCACTTTATTTGATTTGCGATCTATTTATTTCAATCTATTACAACTTTCTCCCGTCAACACGCAATTTCTGGCGCCGTACCCCGAAAGGGATTGACAACCCCTTTAACACGTCGGGTTGCGAGGTGTTATTATTTGTGTGCAGGGCCAGTTTACGTTGTGTTGCTTGGTTCTCCTACTGGTTCGATTACCTTGGTTTCATTTCTGAGGGAAATACCTACCGTCGCTGTGCTGCATCATCCCTTCCTCTTTGGGGAAATACCGATGTAGCTTCAAGCAACATCAGTCTGCAAGCAGAGCATGTTCCTCGTGCAGAGAACAACATTTCTGACGACCTGTGAAAACGTGCTGCCCTCATGTTACTTGCGGAACCAGGGACTTTTGTGCTCCAACTAACTCAGCCATCCGTTGAACCATAGGCAAGGCAACATAAGCGAAGGAAGTTGAGCTCCGGCAAGTACTTTCCCGCTGAGCTCCCAGGAGCCGCCGGCAAGGAAGTTGCCGGGGACGACGCCTGGCTTGCCGGGGGGCGACAGGCTCCGGCAGGGCCTCGAGCCCTTGCTGTAGAGACAACTTCTCCCGTGGCGGAAGACATGCCTTTAGTCCTTGCTGTTGAGCCCCAGGCTCCAGCATGGGCACAACACATCGTCCAGTTCCCCTAAACAGGGGAACTCCCCGAGGAACAGGAAGAAGTAGAGAAAGTAGCCCGTCGATCTAATATGTACCAGTTTGTGGAGGATGTCATGTACAGAAAGAGACCGAATGACGTGTAATTAAAGTGCATTCTTCGGGAGGACGGACTGGAGCTGTTGGCAGAGATACATGGAGGCATGTGTGGTTCCCACATAGGATCAAGGGCTCTTGCTAGTAAGGCATTCCAGCAAGGTTTCTTTCGGCCCACTGCCCTCCAGGATGCAACTGCACTAGTAACCAAGTGTGAAGCGTGTCAGTTCCATTCAAAGAAATTGCATCAGCCAGCTCAAGCTCTTCAGACAATCCCTCTTTCCTGGCCATTTTCAGTCTAGGGGCTCGACATATGGGCCCTTTTCCCGTGCTGTCTGGGGCTTTGAGTACTTGTACGTCGCAATCGACAAGTTCACAAAGTGGCCGAAAGTGGAAGCAGTGAGAAAGGTGACATCACAGTCAGCCGTCAAGTTCTTCAAAGGACTAGTTTGCCATTTTGGTGTGCCAAACAGAGTCCTCACTAACAACAGCACATAGTTCACGAGCCGCACCTTCATGCAATATATCCAAGACCTTGGCAGCAAAATCTATTTTGCTTCTGTTGCTCATCCAAGAAGCAAAGACCAGGCGGAAAGGGAAAATGCTGAAGTGCTGCGAGGCCTCAAGACGAGGACCTCCGATAGGCTGCACAAGTGCGAAAGACACTGGATTGATGAGTTCCCGACAGTTCTTTGGTCAATCAGGACAACACCAAATCGAGCTACTGGCCAGACACCCTTCTCCCTGGTATATGGGGCGGAAGCAGTTCTCCCCACGGAACTCATACGCGGGTCACCTTGAGTGCTTGCTTATGATGAGTTTGAGCAAGAGCAGTTGCGGCAAGATGACGCTACGCTGCTTGAGGAAGATCGTCTTCAGGCTTCTGTGCGAGCCGCGTGCTACCAGCAAGCCTTTCGCCGCTACCACAGCCGCAAGGTTCACGCCCGAAGTTTTGAGGAAGGCAACCTTGTTCTTCAGCGCGTTCAGTCGGCCAAGAATTCTAACAAGTTGACACGGAAGTGGGAAGGCCCTTATTGGGTAATCCGAGTCACGAGGTCGGGCGCAGTCCGCCTAGAGACGGAAGATGGCATTCCAGTGAGCAACTCCTGGAATATCGAACATCTTCGCAAGTTTTATCCATAAGGCGCGGTTGCCGAGTCTCTCGGCAACCCCCTTTTGTACCAGCCTTGCCGGCAAGGCATATAACCCTATGTACAAAGCTAGGCGCAGACCCTGTGCGCAGTTGAATAAGTTTAAGTGTTTTACTGCTCTTGTCGATTTCCATGTTTATCTATATGCATGCGTGTCCAAGATATTGTACTACGCTTGTTTCCGGCAAGTACCGATGAACCGCCAAGGTTCCATGTTCCTATTTTCTCTTCTTTCTTTTTCTCAAAGGATAGAAGGTTCCCTCTCCTGCAAGTTTGCCGGGGGCAACGATGGTATGGAGTATGGACACCAACATGCGACGTTCGAAGTGACATCTTGCGGGAAAGAGTACAACAACAAAAAGCTAAGTTGCGAAACCTTGAGTAAATTTCTTTTAAATGTAAAGTTATTTTCCTTGGGTGATTTCAGTTCTAGTATGGAAAACCTACACGCGAAGGAACCTTGCCATGATCGGTTGCGCCCTTACTCTGTTTCGAGTCTGCTCAACAGTTCAAGTGGCTGCGCTAAGAACATCAAGGTATCTTGCCGCAGCAACACCCCCAGCAGGCTGCTAAGGATCTGTTCCTCAAAGCGCTGCGGCAAGGGTGTGTGCACCGGCGAGTTTTCCCAACGAAGTGTAGGGTGTATGCCATACAGAGAGAAATCAGACAAGAAAGATGGCATGCATTCATCCAAAACACAGCAAGTTATATTACATCAATAGTCACCACAATTCTAACTTAAGATAGACTGTCTTTGGCATGGATTCGTGGCGGCAAGAAGAAGTGAAGCAACTAGTCCCAGCGCTGGCCTTCGACCCTCTTGACTTGGTCCACCTTGTCGACAATGGGCACGACAAGCTCTTCCAGTGCCTTGCGGTCTGCGTCCTCCGACAAGCGGTCAAGCACATTGGTGAGGTCGATGCCAGGATTCCTGTGCACCACTTTGGTGAGCACCATGAGAAGGACGGCCCGGCAAAGTTTGCGGGATTCGCTGGCTAGTTGGGTTGCTTGGCTGGAGTGGAGCAGCTTCAGGGCGTCGAGGAGGGCCTCGAAGGACATGGTCAGCCTGGCGCTCAGAGACACCCTCTCCTTGGAAGAATACTTGAAGTTCGGCAGGCCCATGGTGGACAATTGTGCTGGGAGCCTCTCCGCGATGTCAACAAGGTGCTCAGTCCAAATCTTCACGCCTGTCTCATAGTCATTATAGGTGGCGGCGACGCTCTCGAGCAGCTCCTTCTCGTCCCAGAGGTTTTTGGTCAGGGTCTTCTCGCGAGCCCTGCTGCTCTCAAGGGACTCCTCCAGTGTGGCCAACTTCAATTTCAGATCGACCATGGAGTCATTGGCGGAGGAGAGTTTTTTTGGTCTTTTCGGATATGGTAGTTTGCATCTCCGCCAAGTCGTAGAGAGTTTTCTCTCTATCGCCTTTGAGCATCAAGATCTCCTTGCCGTGATCCTCCAAATCCGCCTCCAGCTTCTTCACCTTGCCGGCCAACTCGTTCTTGGCGGCCTCTGCAGCTTCAGCGGCATTGATGGTTTCCTTCAGCTTGCCGGTGTGGTCCAAGACCAGAGCTTCAAGTGTTTTCTTGTGTTCCTGCTCCAGCTCTTGGGTCCGCTGCATGACAAGGTTTTCAATTTCTTGATCCTTGCCGCGGAGCTTGGCGGCAAGCGCCTCCTCGCGAGCGGCGAGGTCCTCTTCATGAGCATCAAGGCCGACACAACGTTCCCTTAGTCGAGCATCTTCTGCGGCAGCCTGTTGAGCGGCCTCTTCTTGTGCCTTCTCAATGTCGGACTGCTTCAAGAGGAGCTCGTCCCAACTTTGGCTCAGCTGCTCCCGGCCAGTCCTCAGCTCTTGCCAAGCCTCGGCGAACCAGACTTGCGTTTGCTCGACGCGCTTCTGGAAGTCCACCTCTGCTACTTCAACAACTGTTGCCCTGGAGTCCAACTTCTCCTTTCGGGTGCGGTGAAGCGCCTGAAGCTTCTGGAAGTTGTCGCTCATGGCCTGGAGGAGCTGATCTTCCTTGGATCCACTGCTGCTGGCACGCAACTCATCAACAATCTTGAGCCCAGCAGCGGCAATGACTTCCTCGTCAAAAGTCTCTCCTTCGGTTGGCGCTGCAGTGCTTGCCGTCCCCGGGATGTTGACGAACAAGTTGTCACCGACCTTTAGGTATCTGCTTGTGGGGGGGGGGACCACGGATGTTGACGGTCGATCCTCAACAACCGCCTCACCGGCAACTGGGGGCTCCGGGATCGGTGTAGCACCAAGTGCTCCTGTAGAAGGAATGCTGTCAGTATGATCGTCGGTCTTCTTGCCACCCCCGGCAGACCCCTTGGCAGTTTCTTCATGCACGCCCTTGGCTGCCTCGTCAGCAGCGGCTCTGGCGGCTTCGGCGGCAGCATCCTTGGCGGTCTCCCCAATGATAATGTTGACATCCATTTGTTCCGTCAAGGGGAGTTCAGAAAGCCAAGGAGGAGAAAGAAGGTGAGACCAAGGATGAAGTTCAAGACAGAAAGAAACGAAAGAAAGATCATACATGAAGAATGACAAGTTCTCGGAAGCGAACGACTTACCCATGCCGAGCTGTTGGGGGTGGTTCCTTCCCCGGCAACATTTGTTGCCAGTGTAGGACTGCCGGCGCCTGTGCTTGCCGGCTCTTCCTCCACGCGCGTGGGCTCGCCAGTGGAAGCCCTTGCCGGGGATCCATCCCCGGGCGGTGTGGTTGATGGAGGCGGCATATCGGGGGCGGCCCTCAGCGGCTCTCCTTGTTGCTGTTCTTCTCCTGCAAGCCCAGCAATGTCAGCAGTGAAGATATACACCCCAACGCCCGCCAGCAGGAAATGATTAGTAGACTCACGCTGGGGGCTGGGTTGGGGCCTGCGTCGCGGGCTGGGTTGGGGGCTGCGTCACGGGCTGGGCTCTGGGCTGATGAGGACGGTTCGCGGCACACCTGTGGTGCTTGCCGGGGGCTCGTCGCTCGTCGAAGTCTTGGATTTCTTCGCCATCCTTTGCGCCAACGTTTCCGTTTCTCTGCGGGGACAGACCAAAGCAAGAACAAACAAGATAAGTAAAATCAGAAATTCAGGGGATAAAGGAGGTGGTAGGACACTTACTCTGCTTCTTCCGTGCTCTCTTCTCTCTCCGGGATAAAAGCGGAGAGGTCGAAGGTGACCTCTGCCATGGCATCCGTGTGAGGGGGTGGAGAAGGGGACCTGGGCCACTTGGGTGTGGCAGGAGCGGTAGGCTGATGTGAGCCTGCTCCAGTTGTCGGCACCGTCACGTGAGCCACCCCCGCTGCCTTCTTTGCTGCCACGGTCGCGTGCCTCACCTGGCGCACAAGTTGCTGCTGAGATTCTTGCCACTCCACAGCCTTGCCGGCCACCCCCTTGCCGGGGACCTCTTCGTGCGAGGAAGCTCGCTGGACTAGCTCACCAGAGATGGCTCCCCGAAGGACACGATTCTTCTTCTCTAGAGCTGGGGGCTCCTCACACGGCTGCTCCTTAGCTGTATCTTCGGCAGAAGAGCCCCCGGCAACTACGCTACTATGCTCTCCGACAGTCTCCCCCTGCCCGGCAAAGTTTTCTTCTTCACTGGCTTCGTCTTCCATGAAGCCAACACTGCCGGCCTCCGCGGCAAGAGCCGCTTCTTCCGCCCTGCTGGCAATATATGCCACTTCTTCGTCAGTGGTGGGGTGGATGAGGTTCATCTCTTCTTGAATGGCCCTCTTCGATAAGTTGTCGAACAAATCATGTGCCTGCTCTGCGGATGGCTCAATCCAGGTCTGGTCAAGGCCATGGGCATTGAACACCGGCATCATGGCAATAATTGAGGTCAGAGCAGAGTTGTTGCACAGGGGAATTACGCTCGCCGGCAACTTGAGCAACTTGATGGTCTTGAACAGCTTGTGGCAGAGAGCGGCATGCTGCATGATCGTCAAGTTATTGTTCATGCTGGGGCGCAGCCTCATGATATCTGCTGCGTTCCGATATTCCTGAGCTGGTCTCCTCTTGTTCTGCAGAGGGGCGATGCGGCGGCGGAGGAATTCAGCGCCAACCATCTCGATTGTGAGCCGGCAGCCTTGAGGCGCTAGATCCTGTTGATTGCGATTGTGAGCTTCCCATCTTAAGGGTCGAGGGCGCTCCAATCATTGTTGCGGGTTAGTCTTGTTTGCTGGGGCATACAGAACGGCTGCAGATCTTTCTCCGTAATCCAGCACCACCCGCCCTGCCATTCATCTCACTTCTCGCGGTAGACCCCGTCTGGGTATGTCTTTTTGTTCCATGCCCTTGGGATCCAGGCGATGCAGCCAGAAAGGGCCTCTCCTGGCTGGATGCGGGGGATGAAGTAATGGCGGAAGAGGGCTGTATTGGGGACCACTCCAGCAAAATTCTCACAGAGGTGGGCGAAGATGGACATACATGCCACAACATTCGGCATGAAATCGAAGATATGGAGACCAAATGTGTACATGATGTCGTTGAGGAAATCAGAAAATGGGGGGCAGAGCCCGCAGTAGAAGTAATCGACAAAGAAAGGGAATTTATCTGGGGCAGCCTTGGCGCAGGAAGCTGGGATTACGCGGGTAGCGGGGTGCCCCGTTGTTGCACTTCCCCACATGCACAGATACCGCTCCTTCAGAGTGCACGCGTCAAGCGTCGGGGCAAAGACGACGTTTTTCTTCCGCATCTTCACCAACTCGCTCTCCGGCACCTCTTTTCCCTTGCCCTCCTTGGGCACCTCTTTACCCTTGCTCGCTTTGGGCACCATGGCGACCCGGGTGGGGGAGCGGGAGGCTGAGGATGGTGGGAGCGCGGGCGGCGGACGGATGAGGAGGCTCTATTTGGGGCTCAAGGAAGAAGACGATGGCGGTTTCTAGATTTGGAACGGGGCGAGAGGTAAATGAGCAGCGCCTCTGCGGATTCCTCTTTTTATGGGGAAGGCGTGAGGCTACCTCTTTACTGTTCGATGTGAAAGCACTTCCGTGGGCATGCTGCTGCTACGGCCGTTCCGCGCACGTATCCCACATCACGCACTCAATGCAGATCATGGGGAAGTGCAGCAAATGAGATGATTACAGAAGTTAACCCCTGCCACGCGTGTCCGTGCACTGTTTGGGCCTAGCACAACAATGCCTCGCACCCGTGTGTTGCCCAAGCCCAGGGGCTCCTGTCAGTGTACTAAAGTTTGGTCCCTTTACTACCCCATACTCGTGCACGGGCAGTTACAGCCACACCTGCAGCCAGGCCTAGCAGGGACAACTGGAAGCAAATACAAGACGACCAAAGAAGGCCACAAGCTGGGCTCCCGACAAGATCCTTGCCGGGATGGTTTGTGATGCGAAGCCCCGGAAAGACCATCCCCCTTGAGGTTGAGAACTCTGACACCATCGACAATGTCAAGACCAAGATCCAGGGGCGTCTGCGTGGTGGCATGCAGATCTTTGTGAAGATCAAAAGGCAAAGTTCCCAACAAGGTTCTTGCCGGGAACGTTTGTGAGGCCCCAGGAAGATTCTTGCCAGGGACGTTTGCGAGGCCACGACAAGGCTCGCACATGACAAGGATCCCACCGCCCTGCCACCGCTCCAGCGCAGCGACTAGCCAGCCAGCCTAGCCCCATGAGCCTCGTCATCCTGGACGCGTGTCAAGATGCGGTGAGGCGGCGACAGACGGAACGGGCTCTGTTTCCATCCCAAAGAAAGTTAAGGACACTTAAACAGCGCATTAAATGCGTTTGTCCTAAGACGTCAGGGATAAGTACGTGCACTGTAACAACTTTACACCTCCTGTATGCACTGTACGCCACTGTGGTAGCCCCTTCGTATAAAAGGAGGCCCAATGCGATATAGAGGGGGACTTTTGGAGTTTCTGGCCCAGTTTGCATGTGTAGCAACTAGCCAGAGCTCAAGAACTCTCAATACACTAAAGCATGACTAGGGTTTTACGCTTCTCAGTGGCCCGAACCTGGGTAAAAATCCCTCGTGTCGATCGTTTGATCCGCTCTTCGTGCACGCCTTTTTCCCTGCTGAACCGTAGAAGGGATCCACGGGATCCCATAGGTGTCGTTTCCCCGACAGTACGATTGTAATTCATTCCCATTCCTCGCATGGGACTTAAACATGCACCCAAGGACACATGCATAATTTTTCTAGCCATTTTGGTGAACTAGAGCATGTATTTGAAGTTCATATTTGAATTATGGACATTAAATGCCTAGGAAACTCAATTAGTGTATAAAAAGGCCAAACGAACCCTCAATAAGTTTACATTTCAGCAAGGATATCCTGTCGTTCCATGTTGCCCATAGAAGAAAATACAAGGCGAAAAGAGGCAGTGATTACGTTTCGCCCACAAGGGGGATACATTTCCCTATCGGAACCACGAGGCTTCTTTGAGAGAAGCTCCGGTTTGTAAGAGGCTTGTAATAAAACTTGCGTCAAAATGGACGGAAAAAAATTCCTCGATAGATATGTGCCATGTCGTGACACCATGCCAAGTTTCACGATTTTCGGGTGAGTTTTGGATTTACGGGAATTTAAAAACCGAGATTCTTCTTACGAAATGTTTTCAAATAGCACATGGTTCACTCACGAAAGTTGTGTGCCTACCAAACCGTGATATGAGTCATGCGTTCTGATCGGCCAGAACTCAAACCCCACAGATCGTATGTCTGCACCGTTGAATGCTCCCGGATCGAACGACAACCCTCAGCCCTTTCGACAACACATGCAGTACGTGGGTAAGCACTATGCGCATGCGTCGTGCTAGCTCACGCTTCCTTCTCTACTACGTTTTCTAAACAGGCTACCATTTCCCGCCACTCCTCTCATCGGTTTCCCGCCTCTTGTCCCATCGTTTTCCCGCTACCAGTGTCAGTGCTCATTGAAGGCTAGGCGGCAACACACCGGCCATGTAAATATCGCACGCAGTTTGTAGAAGCACAGATGTGTGTGATAGGAGGGAGTAGGTCCCATAGGGTGACCAGTGTGAAACACCTTAATGGCAAGGAGGCAATTCCTATCAGCAAGGGGCGACTTCCCATCCGCTAGCCTAGTCGAATAGAACGCAGAAGTTAAGCGTGCTCAGGCTGAATAGTCCAAGGATGGGTGACCCGGTGGGAAGTTGCATATCTCAAGCTTCATTTAAAGGCCATGACACGGTCATTATAGAGATAAAAATCTCTATAGTGACCTATCATGGCAATTATGTAAACCTTGGGATCCTTGTTTTGCTAATTTGTAGACTATGTTTTATTTGTTATTTTTTGCTCTAAAAAAAATTAAAGAATGGTTGACTTGACCTGTCATGGAAATTATATAAACTTTCATTTAAATGCCATGACACAGTCATTATAGAGATAAAAATCTCTATAGTGACCTATCATGGCATATATATAAACCTTGGGATCCTTGTTTTGCTAATTTGTAGACTATGTTTTTATTGGTTATTTTTTGCTCTAAAAATTTAAAGAATGATTGACTTGACCTGTCATGGCGATTATGTAAACCTTTTTCAGGTCGCATGCAGGGTATAGGGGGCAGGGTGTTCTGATCGAGCATGTCTCCCTTGTGCGGTTTATAGACGGTGCACATATCTGTGGGCTCCCCGAGGTATATATATTATCCTTTGCCGACAATGAGGGGGCCAACACAATCTATCCCTTTGACCCAACAACAAGAAGGGTTTGACCATGATGGTTTCCTATTGATACTAGTAAGGTACATGTGCATTGCACGCATGATATTTGGTAACCAAATTATGAATAAATACCACACTATAGCCTGTAAGATTTGAGTCATATATGCATAACGTAGATGTTCGTTTAATTCTTATAGTTCATCTCTTTCAAAATCAATTAGTTTTATAAAAAAAATATTTTAAGATTCATGGAATTGTGCATTGTAAAGCATAAAGTAAAAACAAATAGTGACAATTCATTTAGGAAAAAAAGTTTGGGCAATTAAGATATGGAAGATTCTAGAACAAAGGAGAAGTGCTTGTGTTTTGATGTTTGTGCATTATGCTTAAGTTTAACCATGGAGTCTTCTGGATTTTACATGTGGCAGAATCTGGTGGAATGTAGATGATATCCAACAGCTAGTAGTGCTTGGATTTGCCATCTCTGTACCATCGGATTGGCTTCATCCAACGACCAACTTTCAAAGTTATTCGCACACTATATAGGGGTATAGATGCATGACATGCTAGACCAAATAAAGTTTGAGCACATGCGTGGGACGACCCCCCCGCCATCTCGAAGTTGGGAAACCGACATCGTACGTATTGAACCAGGCTTGGAGTCGGGTACGGTGCTCGGTTTGTAATGTAGTTGGTGGCCCATCGAAGTTGTGCATTCAGGATTTAAACACATCACACACCACCGTATCCATACATATTTTCTGGCCGCATGCAGTGTATACGTGGTCTTCTGATCAACCACGTCTCCCTTGTGCGGTTTTTTGTGATGACATGCATATCTGTGGGCTCCCCGAGTGTATATATATCATCCCTTTGACCGATAACGAGGGGTATGTGTTGGCCATGAATGGATTCCTCCTAGTTCGTGTTAGGGCCGGTCACCGTCACATGTCGCTCAACCAAAGCTCGAGCTCATGCGTTGTCAGGATTCCCTCCCACATGCTCGGATTGTTGGGTTCGACCTACATCGTACCCTGCGTATCTCGTCCTTAACTACCTTGCCTTCATGGTTGTTGTCTGTATCGAGAGGTAGGCACCACATCTAAATTGTACTTTATTCTATATTGAAAACACACATCACCCCTTCCCAACGTACATCATTTTGGGCCACATGCAAGAGGTGCTGGTTTTGTGGTCCCTCTCGTACGATTTCTATGATGGTTCAATCTATTGGCCCAAGCGGTTTATCGACAACAACAGTTGTCATTTGACCAAACGATAGATTCATTGGTCCGTCTTATGGTAGATCATGGCGACATGCATGTATGACCAAAGTATCATTACGTGCATCCGCCCCGTTGACACGAAGTGGGAGGTGGTGGGCCAAGCATCCTAGCTAGCTACGACATTATGTCACTATAGATATATCCAAGGGTGCTTTTGGGTTTGCAAGGCAGGTCCCACCAAAGTTGTGCATTGTGTATTTAAAGTTTTAAAAATCACACTCAATATTCCTACATATATTTGGCCACTTCCAGGTGGTTCTTGACTTCTGGCCCCTCTCATCGATCTTCGACGACGCGCCCAACCGTGGGCCACGCGGTCAAAGTTTTGCATTGGAATTTTGAACATCACAGACCACCCTTTTCACTCATATATATTTAGGCCACATCCTGGTGTGGCTGTCTTCTAACCCTCTCTAACATTTTTTTGCTGCAAATACTTTGATGATGCTCAACGGACACGGGTATAATGTCTTAACCGTGTGCGATGCAAGTGCGCTTTGAATCACGACGACTGCGCAAGCGCGAGCAAAGGTGGAGGTACTGGCTCAACCGTGTGCGGTGCAACTGTGTTGTAAAACCACCACGACTGTGCAAGCGCGAGCAAAGGGTGCATGTACTGGCTTAACCGTGTGCGGTGCAAGTGCGCTGTAAAATCACCACGAGTGTGCAAGCACGAGCAACGGGTGCAGGTACTGGCTTAACCGTGTGCGATGCAAGTGCACTGTAAAATCACCACCTGTGCAAGCTAAAGGCGGGTAAGTTTATTTAGAAATTAGGACGAACTGTGTGCGATAGACCAACTAGCTAGAAATATAAAAACAAACTACCTTCCTTGAGCGTTGCAAAAATCGGCGGTTCCGCCACTTTTCCTTATTATCATACACACATATTCTTATTGGACCGTGCGCGATCTTGGGCACTCCTGCCCCGCATCAATTCCTTTACCCAAATTTTAGTAGCCGTCGTACTTCAACATCGCCCACACTCCTCCAGCACCGACCTTATAGTAAAATTGAAGTAGCCGAGGCATTTGAACCGTCGCCCTCCCTCGTCCACCACCATCTCCACCCACCATTACTAAAATTTTCAGTAGTCGTGGCGTATCCTCAAACACCCCCTCCAAAGTCCCCCACTCGCCCCTCCCCCCTTGAACCCTAGCTCGCGGCCGCCGCCGGCGCTGCCGCCAACCCCTGCCAGTCTGCCCGTTCCTCCTAGCTTAGATAATAAAGTTCAGGTTACCCAGCGATTCCCATACCGTCACCCCACTCCCCTGAGTTTTTAGATGAGGCCTGCGGTGTCCCTCCCCTCCAGATCCACATCCCCTGCTCCAGAATGTTGCAGCCTAAGCTCGACCACGTATCCCGGGGATCCCGACAAGCGTTCGGCCAAGAATAGGTTTATCATGGCCTCTCCGGCGGACGTTGGTGAGGTGGCCGCCGTTTGCCCCGACCAGTCGATCCCGGAGCAACATGTCGCCGTGGAAGCCGGCGAAGATGTTAACTATGTTGCCATGCCGAAGGCTTCATGTCAGTGGGCTAGCGTAGTACTGTATCTTGGGAAAGCTGGCTACGACATCAAGCTCATCGACAATGACGGCTTCACGCGGGCCATGTCACAGGTTAAGTGGTCCATCCCCAACCCCTCTGGTTCAACCGCCGTCGATCTCTTCGACGGCCCTGCCGCTGATCTCCTCCGCCAAGCGGGTCAAGGATTTGCGATCCTTATATGACATCGAGCCCATTTTGTCATTTTTGAAGGACACGTTCTACGGTGGCGGCCTGGGATCCTCAATTGCCAAGTTAGATCTCATCGACCACGACCACGAGGAGGGCACCCATGAAGGTTCTTCCAAGGTGAAACAGCCCATCTGTGACATCAGAGAGCGCACCATGGGTCTGTGCTCTTCCAACTGGAAGGATCCCGTCCATCAAATGCGAGGCAACAACCTATCAACAAATCTTACCTTTTCTAGCTTGCCAACCCATACCCTTTGTTGTAGTAGAATTTGCCGTGTGGTGCTTTAACTGTGCCATGTTTAATTATTTCAGTTATGCACAAATGTATTGTTCAATAGGGCTATGTGATGTTTAAGTATGAATTTTACACTTCAGTTTCACGAATGGCTATATTTGGTTGTTTATAGTGAGTAGATACCTTGTTTATCTGTATTTGGTTGTTAGGTTGGTTGTAGTGAGCATTTTTCCAGTTATCGAGCAGATGCCTTGTTTATATGTATTTGGTTCTTAGTTTGGTTGCAGTGAGCATTTGTCTAGTTATCAAGCAGATGCCTTGTTTATCTGTATTTGGTTGTTAGGTTGCTTTTTTTTAGCATTTGTCCAGTTTTCAAGCAGATGCCTTGTGTATCTGTATTTGCTTGTTAGGTTGGTTGCAGTGAGCATTTGTCCAGTTTTCAAGCATATGCCCTGTTTATCTGTATTTGCTTGTTAGGTTGGTTGCAGTGAGACTCTGTCCAATTTTCAATGGCTATATTTGGTTGTTATACTGATCATTTATGCCTTGTTTATTTCAGTCTTTCACAATGTGTTGTTCATGATGTGCAAGTCAGAACTGTGCCGCTCGACTGCACCAGTACCAGTTTGAACGACTATATTTGGTTCCAGTTATGCCTGGTGTAGTTAACACATGTCCTTTATTTCAGTTTTACACATTTATCCTGTGTGATGTTTAAGAATTACCTACGTTCTATTCATTTTCAACAATATCAGTTTGAATTGCAATATTTGATGGCTGTTAAGCCTGCTGTCGGTAACATTGCCTTCCATTTTATATCTGCTTTAATAGCATGCTGAAACCAACACATTCAAGCTATCATTTGGAGATGATGTTGTTTACCATTGCTATATTTGTTTGATGTTAAGGTTGATGTACTTATCATGCCTTTCCACTACTTATGCAGGACAACAATGGGAGTGGCCACCATTTTCCGCCGAGGTTAGCTTCATCCCTCGGCTTGTACTCCCCCCGTCGTTCCATAATGTAGTGCATATAGATCCAGGCTTGGACACTTGTTAGCTTCTAATATTGACTTTTTGCTTGTAGGTACATATGCCCTTGGCAAGGATCCACGCATCAACCTTTTTGCGTATGGGGCAATGAGATATTCATGAACAAGAATCAAGTGAGGAAATTGATAAGGATTATTAGCAAAAAGATACGAATGGTGGCAACAAAATTATTTGTTTATGTTGTATCCAACACAACAGTGAGCTGTAGGATGGTAACTATAAACTCTACAGCCTTCTCCTTTTACTGCCCATAATGAGTTGTTAGACAACAATGTCTGAATCTTTTTCATTCGCAGTGGTTCCCGAAGCAGTTCACTCAAGATTACCTCACAAAGTACATGATTGGTGGACACGCAATGAAGGTTAAAGTATTTCATCCAGACTACAACGAGCATCGAGAAGTCGTAATGAAGACAGTGAAGGATGGACGGGCAGCCATCACAAGGGGTTGGCCTAGAGTCGTGCGCGCATTACACATGGAGGAGGGCACAATATGGGCATTCCGCTTCACCTTCTCCAGCAACCAGAATGTCTTTCGCCTCTCTCTCTCCAGCAACCATAAAGTTCCCCCTGGGCATGCCCCCACCCTCGTGGGCCCCTCGTAGCTCCACCGGCCTACTTCTTCCTCCTATATATACCTACGTACCCCGAAAACATACAGGAGCACCACGAAACCCTATTTTCACCGCCGCAACCTTCTGTACCTGTGAGATCCCAACTTGGGGCCTTTTCCGGCGCTCCGCCGGAGGGGGCATTGATCAGGGAGGGCTTCTACATCAACACCATAGCCTCTCCGATGATGTGTGGGTAGTTTACCTCAGACCTTCGGGTCCATAGTTATTAGCTAGATGGCTTCTTCTCTCTCTTTGGATCTCAATAAAAAGTTCTCCTCGATCTTCTTGGAAATCTATTCGATGTAATTCTTTTTGCGGTGTGTTTGTCGAGATTCGATGAATTGTGGGTTTATGATCAAGATTATCTATGAACAATATTTGAGTCTCCTCTGAATTCTTTTATGTATGATTGGTTATCTTTGCAAGTCTCTTCGAATTATCAGTTTGGTTTGGCCTACTAGATTGATCTTTGTTGCAATGGGAGAAGTGCTTAGCTTTGGGTTCAATCTTGCGGTGATCGATCCCAGTGACAGTAGGGGAAACGACACGTATTATATTGTTGCCATCGAGGATAAAAAGATGGGGTTTATATCATATTGCATGAGTTTATCCCTCTACATCATGTCATCTTGCTTAAAGCGTTACTCCGTTCTTATGAACTTAATACTCTAGATGCATGCTGGATAGCGGTCGATGTGTGGAGTAATAGTAGTAGATGCAGAATCGTTTCGGTCTACTTGTCACGGACGTGATGCCTATATACATGATCATGCCTAGATATTATCATAACTATGCTCAATTCTATCAATTGCTCGACAGTAATTTGTTCACCCACGGTAATACTTATGCTATCTTGAGAGAAGCCACTAGTGAAACCTATGGCCCCGGGTCTATTTTCCATCATATTAATTTCCCGTCAACAAGCTATTTCTGTCGCCGTTTATTTTGCTTTCTTTACTTTTAGTCTTTATCATAAAAATACCAAAAATATTATCTTATCATCTCTATCAGATCTCACTTTTGCAAGTGGCCGTGAAGGGCTTGACAACCCCTTTATCGCGTTGGTTGCAAGGTTCTTATTTGTTTGTGTAGGTACGAGGGACTTGAGCGTAGCCTTCTACTGGATTGATACCTTGGTTATCAAAAGCTGAGGGAAATACTTACGCTACTTTACTGCATCACCCTTTCCTCTTCAAGGGAAAACCAACGCGGTGCTCAAGAGGTAGCATGGTTCATCATTCTTTACTTGGTGCTTCTCTAGTTCTTCAGTATATGTACTTGTGCATCGAATTCGTGGTTGAACCTATATTTGTAATAAACATGGTTGGATACGAAATAAGTGATTGCCTACTTTCAAATTCAAAACAAGTGATTTTTAAATTAGACTAATTAGGGATTAATTAGGGACTAATTAGGGATTACACTGCACATGGTTTGCGATAGCGAAACGTCTGCGATAGACGTGGAGATCAGACACGTTTCTAGGATCCACTACGTGTGCGATCAATCTCCACTGCACACACGATCAGCCAAGAAAAACGTGTGCGATTAACAACAGCATTGCACACAGTTCTTTCTTATTAAATGTTTGCGATAGTCACCCTACCACACACGCTTCGAAATTATGGACTGTTTGTGATGTTGTGCGCATCGCAAATGTTTTTTCATAGAAGAACGCGTGCGATGTACATACTAACGGAAACATATTCCTTGGATTGACTGTGTGGAATGTACATACGAACGGAAACATTTAGCGGGGACTGACTGTGTGGGATGTACTTACGACCAGAAACGATTTCACCTGTATAATTGTATTTTTTAGCACTACTGTACATATAACCATATTTGAGCGCTCGCCGGTCGCACACGACCTCATTTTGCCGAGCTTGTGTGCCAGGAGGGCATATCCTCGACGGTTTCTGGGTCATGTGGGAAGGACCCCCCTATCGCAGTCACTCACATGGCGACGGTTCCGAACGCCATCGCGGAAAGGGGTTAAAAACCGATTGTATAGCACCGACGCGTACCAGTGATGGTTTATGGAAAAGCTTGTCATTTGCCTCTTGAGTTAGAACATAAAGCTTATTGGGTAATTAAAGAACTCAACTCTTATTTCAAACTTGCCGGTGAAAAGAGGTTATCTGATATTAGCTCATTTGATGAATGGAGAACCCAAGCTTATGAAAATTCCAAGTTATTTAAAGAAAAAGTTAAAAGGTGGCATGATAAAAGAATCCAAAAGCGTGAATTCAAGGTTGGAGAATATGCTCTTTTGTACAACTCTCAGTTCAGATTCTTTGCAGGAAAACTCCTCTCCAAATGGGAAGGACCCTATGTTATTGAGGAGGTTTATCGGTCTGGAGCTATCAAAATAAATAATGCTGAAGGCACTAACCTGAAGGTTGTTAATGGGCAACGAATAAAACATTGTATCTCAGGGGCGCCCATTAATGTTGAAAGCAATATTATCCAAACTATGACACCGGAAGAACACATAAAAGAAACCTTCCGGAGCACTCCAGAATCGTGAAAAAGAGGAGGTATGTGATACGGTAAGTAAACGGACTCCGAAAAATCTGCAAAAATATTTTTTGTCAGTTTAGGAATATTTTAAAAATTAGGAAAATAAGAAACCACCGGGAAGGTGACCCTGGTGGGTACAAGACACCAGCCAGGCGCGCCCAGGTGGGTCGTGCCCACCTGGGGTACCTCCCGGACTCCGTTTTTCTTCCGTTTGCTTGTTTCCCAAGATAAAAAAATCTTTATATACCCCCCGAACCTATTGACCATCATATCGTTGAGAAACCTTCTGTTTTCTTTTCTTGTTGTTTTCGGTCAGATTTGTCAAGCCAGGCATCATGTCTTCTCCCTCCTCCAACAACATTGAAGAGGATTCTTGGTTGATGAAGATTGAGCTGAGGAGAGAGGATCCCGAAGAACCTCTCGAAGGGAGCAAGAGCAAGGAGGCCATCGGAGATCAAGCGCCGGTGGTTGAGCAAGCCCTGGCTGCCGTTGAGGAAGAAGATATCCTTAAACCTTACTATGATTATCTTACCCCACGGAGATTGAAGCCTTTCGGATCATTGAAACGGTTCGTGTGCAAAATAAATATCTCACTCGTGAAAATATTCTGTTACAAGAGCCCATCACCTTCCTTCGGAGTATCGTCCGTAGATTGGAGAGTCTCTTGATCACGAAGGGCAGGATTGCTACTACTTCATCATCACCACCACCTCCTTCTTCATCACCAAAAGAGAATTGAGTATCGGGTATGGGCACTCCCCTTGGCTTTCACTAAGCTTGGGGGAGGTGCCCTGGTATCGTATCACCTCCACTATCTTTTGCCTTTACTTATCTTAGTTTGATCTATAGTTATCTTTTGCTTTAAATGAATAAAAGTTTAGTTTGATCCTTTCTTTTTGAGAGTTTGCTTAGTGATCTATCCTTGTAATCGTGTGCGAGATATATAATAAAGTTTAGTCTGAGTTTTGCTTTCTTTACTTTCTTGCTGCAAGAAAAAGAAACGAAATAAATGAAAAAGATCATATGCTAATCTTATGGTGAGTAATGACATTACATAAGGAAAAAGTATAAGTAGAAAATTTTATTGTAGATTGACAAACATAGCATTGGTCAATGATGCAACTCATGAAAGAATTAATAAGGGAAGAGGAGATTCACATGCAAATACACTATCTTGGAATTCTTTTGTGATTGTGAGCCCCCATCAAAATATTATATGCCAAAATTGCTGATGTTGGACAAGGAAGACAACATAATGATTTATGTTTGTTCACATTCACATAGAAGCTATATTGTCATAGATCCTTCAACATGTGGTGCTTGCCCCCCATGTTTGCTAGCCAAAAATACCGCACTAAGTAGAGATACTACTTGTGCATCCAAAAACCCTTAAACCCAAATCTTATTTTCAAGAGTCCACCATACCTACCTAATAATTGAGTAATATCCTTCAAGTAAGTTGTCATCGGTGCAATAAGGAAAAAAAGTGCTTCTAAAAGTGTGAAATCATTTAGTGTAAGAGAAAATTGTGTGTTGTACGAACTTGTGATGGTAAAGAATAAAAGCGACAGAATGCATAATAAAGGTTGCCATCACAAGGGGCAATGTAACGTGACATTCTCTTGCACTAAGGGATTGATCATACAAACAAAAAGCGCATGGCAACCTCTGCTTCCCTCTGCAAGGGGCTATCTTTTACTTTTATGTATTTACTTCCATGCAAGAGTCAAAGTTGTTCTCTCTATTCCTTTTTATTTTCTCTTTTGGCAAGCATCATGTGGTGAGGAAAGATCTAGGCACATATATCCAGTTGGATGTGGGTAGCATGAGTTATTATTGTTGACATCACCCTCAAGGTGAGTATGTTGGGAGGCGAAACTATAAGCCCCTATCTTTCTATGTGTCCGATTGAAACGTTTTGTTCATGTGTATGCGGTGAGTGTTAGCAATCATAGGAGACTATATGATGATTGAGTATGTGCCCTTGCCTAAAGGCTCCGATACGTGACCCTTCCTGAAAAGATGATGAATTGTAATTGCAAAGTTGACTAAGAACATAGTTTGTTGGTTTCCAATAGAGTTTATGCTATACTTGGATGGTGTGATGAATTGTTACTTATTCATGAGAAGTCTATGGTAAAAGTTCTATGATAAATTTTTTTGTTGAAGTTTATTGTTGTTATAATAATATACATGATGCTTCTATGTCCGTATTTTGTTTTTATTGACACCTCTCTCTCGAAGCATGTGGACATGTTTTTCGATTTCGGTTTTCGCTTGAGGACAAGCGAGGTCTAAGCTTGGGGGAGTTGATACGTCCATTTTGCATCATGTTTACCTACTGTTATTTATAATGTTTTTATGCATAGTAATGCTTTTTGGAGTAATTCTAATGCCTTTTCTCTCATAATATGCAAGGTACACACAAAGTGGGAGAATTCCGGCATCTGGAAATCTGGACCAGGAAAAGCTACGTCAGGCCACCTATTCTGCATAACTCCAAATGAGCTGAAACTTTACGGGGAATTTTTATGGAATATATAATAAATATTGGAGCCAATAAGTACCAGAGGGGGCCCACCAGGTGGGCACAACCCACCTGGGCGCGCCAGGGAGCCCAGGCGTGCCCTTTGGGTTGTGCTCCCCTCAGCCTACCTCCGGTGCCCCTCTTCTGTTATATAAGTCATTTTAACCTAGAAAAAAAATAAGGGGAGGACTTTCGAGATGGTGTGCCGCCGTCTCGAGGCGAAACTTGGGCAGGAGCACTTTTGCCCTTCGGGGGAGCGATTCCGCAGGGGGAACTTCCCTCTCGGAGGGGGAAATCATCATCACCAACAACTCTCCCATCTTGGGGAGGGCAATCTCCATCAACATCTTCAACAACACCATCTCCTCTCAAACCCTAGTTCATCTCTTGGGTTCAATCTTTGTACCGGAACTATAGATTGGTGCTTGTGGGTGACTAGTAGTGTTGATTACATCTTGTAGTTGATTACTATATGGTTTATTTGGTGGAAGGTTATATGTTCAGATCCATTATGCTATTTAATACCCCTCTGATCTTGAGCATGATTATCATTTGTGAGTAGTTACTTTTGTTCTTGAGGTCACAGAAGAAATCATGTTGCAAGTAATCATGTGAATTTGATATGTGTTCGATATTTTGATAGTATGTATGTCGTGATTCCCTAGTGGTGTCATGTGAACATCGACTACATGACACTTCACCATATTTGGGCCTAAGGGAATGCATTGTGGAGTAGTTCTTAGATCATGGGTTGCGAGAGTGATTGAAGCTTAAACCCTAGTTTATGCGCTATTCCGTAAGGGACCAATTGGATCCAAAAGTTCAATGCTATGGTTAGAATTTATTCTTAATACTTTTATCGTAGTTGCGAATGCTTGCGAGGGGGTTAATCATAAGTAGGAGGTTTGTTCAAGTAAGAACAACACCTAAGCACCGGTCCACCCACATATCAAATTATCAATGTAGCGAACACGAATCAAACCAACATGATGAAAGTGACTAGATGAAATTCCCGTGTACCCTCAAGAACGCTTTGCTTATTATAAGAGACCATTTTGGCTTGTCCTTTTCCTCAAAAGGATTGGGCTACCTTGCTGCACTTTTGTTACCGTTACCGTAACTTGCTCGTTACAAATTATCTTGCTATCAAACTACTCTGCTACTTACAATTTCAGCACTTGCAGACATTACCTTGCTGAAAACCACTTGTCATTTCCTTCTGCTCCTTGTTGGGTTCGACACTCTTACTTATTGAAAAGGCTACAATTGATCCCATATATTTGTGGGTCATCAATTACCATGGCCATCCCCTTCATCATCACCATCATGCTCCTCTCCTACATGTGTGAGTAATTCCTTGTAGGCACACGGGGTGGACCGATGGAAAATTATGTAATAGAGTTTAGATTAATCTAGTATTGACCTCTGGTGTTCGGGGATATTGTTGCCATGAATATGTTGTATCTAATACTTATTACTAGGGCCCGACTAATATGATTTCAAATCTGAACTTTTATGTCATTCATGCCTATTTGTTCATAATCTTACATGCAAGTCATGTTCACCGATTGTAGTTTTAAATTGGAGACCCAAGGTGACAAAATTGGGACATCGAAGGGAATAGCTATGATTTCGAGGATATACATGTATTGACGAAGTGTTAATGCATTGTTTCAGTTCCACCTAATTATCCTTAGGACCCCTGATATTGGAGGATAGGGCTGTAGACGAGAGGCAAGTTTTTTTAAGCACGCCTCTCATCATAAGGAATGCATGCGTATATTTTTTTGAGATAATTCAGAAGTCATGTTACATCAACACATGATGTAATGATTTATTCCGTCCGGGCAATATCCACTCCCATGCCTACAATTTTCATCATTGCTTGCTCTCTTTAATAATATTTGATACTTGGTAACTGCTACGTATTTGCTGCTCTATGTTACTATGCTGCAACCTACACCAATCAATCATTATTACTTAGTAAGGTAGACACTAAAAGGGCGAAGATAGTTATCTGAGTGACACACATTACTTAAAAGAATAGGAAACCTACCTTTAGCTCCCACGGGTATGACACTCAATACTTCCAATTCATTTTGAAAAGCTATGCAACTAGTCCTTGCACTTTAGGATTATCACCCGCCGCTACCCGGAGATGCCTGAGCAGCGGTGCCATGACCACGCCAGATCGGCCAAGGACCCACTCCACCACCACGAGCCCGACACACACCCGCAGCTGCCGCAACTCTAGCACCCGCCTACGCTGTTAGTCCTGCCGGCTACACCGCCGCTAGGATTCCCCGTGCAAGCGCTGCGTCCCCAACGAATCTCCACATCTCGTGTTGCTGCCGGATGCCTGCCAGGTTTCAGCCAGCCTCCAACTGCAGCGAGGGGAAGGGGAGGTGGAGGAGGGAGGCGCCTGGCGATGCATGGGTTCTTAATCGTCCCCGCTCGCGAGAGCGACGCTGGCCTTCTGAGCCTAACCATTTTTTCACATACTCGATTTACTCCAAGATTCCCGACAATGTTTGCTCAATAGGAGGCGACAGGAATATACAGGGGTGAGTGTACCTACATGTATTAATAAGTGTCTTCATTTGTAGTGTGTTTCTAGAAAAATCTTTATACCCGTTGAGACATCTACAATTACAGATCTACAAAATGGCTTGAAAAGAAAAATATTTACTACGCCTAACTCTTACAGTGGAAGCATTGGTTGATCTAGTCACGGTTGCTAATGAAGATATGAAATTCTTAGATCTAAAATGGTACTACAGCTAGCAGTGAAGTGTTTCTATAACAAAAGTACTCGGAACTAGATCTAAAACAACAAGCTGTAGTGGTACAACCTACGGGCGTCAAAGAACACCGACGAACTAGATAAAGCCGATGAGGAACTACTACAGATCTAGTAGGGAGCAATGAGGCTTACCTGAACACGGCAGAGGCTTTGACGCTATTCTTGAGTGGCTTCTTCGACGGCGCACGAAGCGTTGAAGGAGCAGTCGAAGTCGTCTAATCCCTCAAGGTCGCACAGCGGCGGATCTCTTGACGCATGCAGATGAGATGAGAGGAAGATGAAGAAGCGGGGGTGGACGAAGCAGTAAAAGTGAAAAAGAAACCCCCTCGGGTATATTTATAAGGAAGAAGGAGAAGGAGAAGCGACATATGCGAAAATAGAGGAGCCGTGGCAACTTTTTGAGTAATGGACGCCTCGATTTTCAGGATTAACAGATATACACAAAGATCCATTATGATGTCATGCTAGAGCTCCTGGAAATCTAGAAGGTAATGTCATGGTTCGAAGATATGGAAAAATAACAAGTATGAAAACATCACGAGCCGGAGTTTGAAGACCCGGAAACGATGCAGGTATGACAAGAAGATAACCGGCCGTGTCCATCAGGTTGAAGATTGACATGAATGAATTCAAATCAATCTGGGGGCTAATATTGGGGATATAACCCCATGATATGACCGACCCATTTAGGTTTGGGTCATTCCATGGCGACTTAGAGAGAAGGACTCAATAGGCGGGCTACAATGTCCTGGAGACTGGTCAGGAAGATGAGTCGCCAGGTGGGCCGACTCATGGCCCAGGGCCTTGAGTACTAGTTCTGTCAAGACACCAAAGGAATATTCTTACTTCGGAAACAAGATAAATAGGAAGTCATGTTCGTGCACGGGTTATAATGCGACCCGGACTCTATTGTAAGCCCAGGGCCTCAACCTATATATATATATATATATATATATATATATATATATATATATATAAAGGGGAGCTCCTGAGGTGGAGAGGACTAAATTACAAGCTCTTGAGTACTAGGTTAGCCAAATTTCACCCTTGTAATCGAGATCATCATCATCAATATCAACCAAGTAGGAGTAGGCTTTTACCTCCATCGTAAGGGGCCGAACCTGGGTAAATCCTTGTCTCTCGATTTCGATCAACCCCGTCCAAGCAATCACCTAGCAGCGATGGCCTCACGACTAAGTCCTTTCACAAGGACATCTGTCGTGACTAAACCACGATAGGATCCTACGTCTAAACGTTCCAAAGATGGAAGTTCAAGCTTGGCCTTTCCCTTCTCCGCCAATGGCGACTCTTTCTTGCTATGGATCTTGGCTAAACGTTTGTGGTCTCCGGTGTTTTTTGCACCTCTCCCATAATGGCAATTTCATCTTGAGGCGTCGTCAGAGGCGGCTCGCTTGTCAAATTTTCCATCACTACAGGAGAGGCGGCCCTAGCAGGACTTGCAGGGGCATCATTATGAGTCGGCTCACTTTCACAAGCCAAGTCCGTTTCATCAACACGAGCTCCATCTGCCGGCTCGTCCTAGACTTCAGGGTTACCCTTCAAAAGAGCAGGGTCCTCGGTCTCTGGAGCGGCAACACTCAAACTGCCTCCCCTTACCGTGGCCTTGGCTCTGCAAATTGGATAACCGAGTAAGCAGCAAAAACACAAAGATAAATGGAAAAATATGTTGTAACGTACTTACCTATGGTTGGCGGCAAACTTTGGCACCTGACTGGCGCTTGATTCATCGGAGGATGGTGAGGTCAGGTGGTAGTTCGGGTCAGACGGACCAAGAGGTTCTTTGATCTGACCGGCTCGAGGACGCGAGTCGGTCAGGCTATGAGGTACTTCAACACACGGCCTATGACAGACTGGTGAGTATGACAAGCCGTCGCTAAGGTCACCCGAGTTGTTCTATGTCTTCCGCTTCGAAGTGCCAATACACTGAGTTTTCTTCAAAAGAAGGTGCGGATCTAGGTGAGCATCTGGATGAAAAAGGTACCTTTCTGACGGCTTGTTTTGTCCTCTTCGGGATAAATGGCTCTAAGTCAGAATAAGAGGGGTTTACCTCCGTGTCGACGATTTGGCTGGTCTCGGCGTTCTCCTGTGAAGTGCTTGCGTCAGCGAGTTGGTTAAATAGGCGGCCGAGGGAGTCAAGCTCTATTACCTTGTTTTCTTTGTCGCCATCATCAGCCGGTTCCTCAATATTTACATCCTTCGGAGGAATAGGGATCTACTCAGTGTTACACTAAGGGGAGCTCTCCTGAACAAGTAACAAGCTACACATGTAACAGGGTGGCAGTTAAAACAGTTTAGTAGAAACAAATAAAGGAAAGATGACTCACCAGGGGAGCTGGGTTGCTGGTGCAGAAGGGGCGAGTCCCACAATCATGATGCTATCTCGAGGCTCACCAAGTAGCTTCTTGGTGGCTGTCAATACTTCGTCGGGTGTTAGGTTGATCCGGCTGAAGCGAAGAGGGTCGTCTGGATGACCAGTATAGGTGTACATGAGCCGGCTCCTCACGCTGAGAGGTTGGATCCGCCAGAGCACCCAACACCAGGTTAGATCAACCCCGGTAAGAACGTGAGCTGTCAAGGCGTTAATCCTTGAGTACAAAGGTCTGAATTGCTCCCTTTCAGGAGGGGAGGCAAAGTCGAGAAAGGTGGTTGAAGCATCGAGCCGGTCAAGCTTGTAAAGTGGAGAAACCCGTAGGATTTACCAGATGTTGACGGAGGGATCCACATCAGTGAAAGTACATCAAAATGAAAATTGGATGCTTCTAAGTGCATCATTCGAGCTAAACCTAGATCTATGGGATGAACATCCATGAGCCATGAAGAACTATTATGAACACGCTATGAACGACAATGGCATTGCAGAGGAAAAGGGGACTCATAGATCTATGGAGATTCGAAGTTGGTGGCACGGTCACGGCTCCTCCAACGAAGGCTCTAGTGTTTTTCTCCTTGGCGGTGTGGATGACGGTCAAACGGGGTAGTGAACTCGAAGCGACGCAGAGCGTCAGCGGTGAGAGGTGGAAGACAAGTGCGAGAGGAAGGAGTAAAAGAAGACTAGGGATGCCTGTTGCGTTTTTATAAGGGGGTGAAAACCCGAAACTGTAGGCGCGAAGCCCCAGGGTGTGCATTCAGTGTTGGCACAAAGGGCTCCTCAATTCTAGTGCCTGATAAGACGATACATATCGACTTAAAAGATTCACTATGACGTCATCCGTTGATTGCGGGAAAATGGTCAAGTGACTTCACGGTGTAGAGCATGCTGAAGATACCAAGTGTGGAAAATCTTCGTAAGCCGGCTAAGACGATTGACCCGACCAAAGTATATGGAGAGAAGAAGTGGAGATGACAAGAGTAGTTTCCCCGTCTTAACAACATAAGACCTGGGTTCATCTTTGACGATTCAGTTTCTTTCCATTTCTTATTTATTTTGTCCAGCTGCAATTTAGCATGGATAAATCCAAGATAAATTTGGGGCTAATGTTGGGGATATTTCCCTGACATCATGACTCGGACCAGAGCGTGCTGGCTCGTGGGTCACTTCAGCCTATCGGGTCACTATGTGACGGAGGCCCAGAAGATTAAAGTGAAGGCCGACCGTCGTATTGTTCGATGGGCCGGCTCGATGGCCCAATGATGAAGACTCTCTTTACTTGAGGGATAAGTAGAATAGGATACAGGTCGTAGTACGGCCTGAACTCTGTTGTAACCTCAGGGTCTCAATCTGTATATTAAGGGGAGACCCTGGGCCGAAAAGACTAAGTTACAATCATCGAGAGTTAGGTTAGCGAACCCGCATCCTTGTAATCAAAATCTCAAACAGTATCAATCAAGTAGGAAGTAGGTCCTTACCTCCACCGCGAGGGGCCGAACCTGGGTAATCCGTGTCCTTTGTTTCCCGATCAACCCCTCTCAAGCGACCTCCTAGTTGCGATGGCCTCCAGACTTAGTCCTTTCATGAGGACATATGCCGTGACAAAACCACGACACCCTCTGTGATCGATTCTCCCTCCGCTAGATTACCAGAAAAGGCCTCTAGATGGGATCACGGAAGCACAGAGACTTGTGGTGGCGGGAAAAGTATTTTGGGTGGCTCTCTATTGGTTCCCCAATATTTGAGAATTTATAGAAGTGGAATTAGGTTAGACGGAGCCACAAGGGGGCCACAAGGCATCAGGGTGTGCCCACCCTCCTGGGCGTGATACGTCTCCAACGTATCTATAATTTTTGATTGTTCCATGCTATTATATTATCCATCTTGGATGTTTTATATGCATTATTATGCTATTTATATCGTTTTTGGGACTGGCCTATTAACCTACTGTCAAGTGCCAGTTGCTGTTTTTTCCTTGTTTTTACCTTTACAGAAAATCAATACCAAACGGATTCCAAATAGAACAAAACTTTTTGACGATTTTTCTTGGACCACAAGACACTCTGGAAGCTTCAAGAGGAGGCCAGATGGGCCACGAGGCAACGACAAGCTCAGGGGGTGCGCCCTAGGGGGGAGGTGCCCCCCAAGCTTGTGGGCCCCTCGTGGCTCCTCTAACCCTAATTCTTCTTCAGTAAGTACCCAAATATTCCCCGTAGACCAGATGGTACACCAAAAATACCTTTCCACCGCCACAAGTTTCTGTCCTCTTGAGATCCCATCTGGAGGCCTTTTCCGGTACTCTGCCGGAGGGGGGTTCGACCATGAAGGGCTTCTACATCAACCTTGCTGCCCTTTAGATGATGTGTGAGTAGTTTACCACAGACCTACGGGTCCATAGCTAGTAGCTAGATGGATTCTTCTCTCTCTCTCTTTGATCTTCAATACAATGTTCTCCTTGATGTTCTTGGAGATCTATTTGATGTCATCTTCCTTTGCGGTGCGTTTGTTGAGATCCGATGAATTGTGGGTTATGGTCAGATTATCTATGAATATTATTTGAGTCTTCTATGAACTCTTTTATGCATGATTAATATAGTTTTGTATTTCTCTCTGATCTATTGATTTGGTTTGGCCAACTAGATTGATTTTTCTTGCCATGGGAGAGGTGCTTTGTAATGGGTTCAATCTTGCGGTGCTTATTCCGAGTGACAGAAAGGGACATGACACATATTTGTATTGTTTCCATTAAGGATAAAAAGATGGGGTTTGTTCATATTGATTGGATCTATCCCTCTGCATCATGTCATCTTGCTTAAGGCGTTACTCTGTTCTTGTTAACTTAATACACTAGATGCATGCAGGATAGCGGTCGTTGTGTGGAGTAATAGTAGTAGATGCAGGTAGGAGTTGGTCTACTTGTCACGGACGTGATGCCTATATTCATGATCAATGCCTTAGATATTGTCATAACTATTTGCTTTTCTATAAATTGCTCAACAGTAGTTTGTTTACCCACCGTATGCTTTCTTTCAAGAGAGAAGCCTCTAGTGAAAACTATGACCCCCAGGTCTATCTTTTATCATATTATTTTCAGATCTACAAAATAAAAAACCCAAAAATACCTTGCTGCAATTTATTTACGTTTATCTTATTTTGCACTTTTACTTATCTTTTATATCTATCACTATCAGATCTCATCCTTGCAAGTAACCGCGAAGGAATTGACAACCCCTTTATCGTGTTGGGTGCAAGTATTTGTTTGTTTGTGTAGGTGTAACCATTGGTGACTTGTGTGTTCCTCCTAATGGATTGATACCTTGGTTCTCAACTGAGGGAAATACTTATCTCTACTTTGCTGCATCACCCTTCCCTCTTCAAGGGAAAAACCAACGCAAGCTCAAGAAATAGCAGGAAGAATTTCTGGCGCCGTTGCTAGGGAGGATCTACATCAAGCCTACCAAGTACCCATCATAAACTCTCATCTTTTGCATTTACATTATTTGCCATTTGCCTCTCCTTTTTATCTCCCCCACTTCTAAACGTTTTTAGAAAAACACAAAAATATTTGCCTTTTTATTCGCCTTCTTTCTGTTTGCTTTTCCGTTTGCTTGTATGCTAGATTGTTCGCTTTGTCATGATGTCTCAAGAAAATACCAAGTTGTGCGATTTTTCCAACACTAATAATAAAATTTTTATTAGTACTCCAATTGCTCCCGCCACTAGTGCGGAATCTTATGAAATTAATGCCGCTTTGTTGAATCTTGTTATGAAAGAACAATTTTCTGGTAGTCCTAATGAAAATGATGCATCCCATCTTAATACTTTCGTTGAATTATGTGATATGCAAAATAAAAATGATGTGGATAATGAGAATGTTAAATTGAAGATATTTCCGTTCTCACTACGAGATCGTGCTAAAACTTGGTTTTCACCCTTGCCTAAAAATAGTATCGATTCATGTAATAAGTGTAAGGATGCTTTTATTTGCAAGTATTTTCTGCCTGTTAAGATCAACTCTCTTAGGAATAATATAATGAATTTTAAGCAACTTGATATTGAACATGTTGCACAATCATGGGAGAGGATGAAGTTAATGATAAGAAATTGCCCTACTCATGGTTTAAGTTTATGGATGATCATACAAATTTTTTATGCTGGATTGAATTTTGCATCTAGAAATCTTTTAGATTCCTCCATGGGTGGTACTTTTATGGAAATCACATTAGGAGAAGCTACTAAACTCCTAGATAATATTATGGTAAATTACTCTCAATGGCATACCAAAAGATCTTCTACTAGTAAAAAAGTGCATGCTAGTGAAGAAATTAATACTTTGAGTGGAAAGATGGATGAACTTATGTAATTGATTGCTAGCAAGAGTGCTCCTATTGATCCTAATGATATGCCTTTGTCTACTTTGATTGAGAATAATAATGAATCTATGGATGTGAATTTTGTTGGTAGGAACAATTTTGGTAATAACGCGTATAGAAGCAATTTTAATCCTAGGACGTTTCCTAGTAATTCCTCTAATAATTATGGTAAGTCCTACAACAATTATTATGGAAATTATAACAAGATACCCTCTAATCTTGAGAATAATATTAAAGATTTTATTAACTCCCAAAAGATTTTCAATGCTATGGTATAAGAAAATTTGCTTAAGATTAATCATGTGGCTTGAAACGTTGATAGAATTTCTCAGGAGACTGATTCCTTTAAGATTAGTGTCGGTGTCAAAACCGGCGGATCTCGGGTAGGGGGTCCCGAACTGTGCGTCTAAGGCTAATGGTAACAGGAGGCGGGGGACACAATGTTTACCCAGGTTCGGGCCCTCTCGATGGAGGTAATCCCCTACTTCCTGCTTGATTGATCTTGATGATATGAGTATTACAAGAGTTGATCTACCACGAGATCGGAGAGGCTAAACCCTAGAAGCTAGCCTATGGTATGATTGTTGTTGATGATGTTGGTCCTATGGACTAAACCCTCCGGTTTATATAGACACCGGAGGGGGCTAGGGTTACACAAAGTCGGTTACAAAGGAGGAGATCTACATATCCGAATTGCCAAGCTTGCCTTCCACGCAAAGGAGAGTCCCATCCGGACACGTGACGAAGTCTTCAATCTTATATCTTCATAGTCCAACAGTCTGGCCAAAGTATATAGTCCGGCTGTCCGGATACCCCCTAATCCAGGACTCCCTCAGTAGCCCCCGAACCAGGCTTCAATGACGATGAGTCCGACGCGCAGATTGTCTTCGGCATTGCAAGGCGGGTTCTTCTCCAACTCCAGAGCACCTGTTGTAACGAGTAGTGTCCGGCTTCCCATTAATGTTGCACTCCTTGGCTTCTGTACCTTAATAATGGCAATCTCCACGTGTCGAGCGAATGCGAGAAGTCGGGGCATTTTTTGCATTTGCCACCCTGACCATGTTAGTTAATCGTCTATTAAAGCGACAGGGATCCTCAGATCCAAGTCACACCTTCTTCCCCAAGCAAGGAATCACCAGAGCGCACCTGAAAAACCATCCCATCATGGCCGGCCACTGCAGCTCCTCCTCTCGCTCCCGCAGCACTAAGCCAGGCGATTGGGTGAAGTGTACCATACCCCACGGTCGATTAGTGGGGTTGCAGACCCAGGGATTTCTTCCGCCCGCATACATGGTCCCCGTCCGAGCCGGACTAGCCACCTACAATGGCGGGGAGCAAGCGGAGAGTTTTCCCAACCCATCCAGGGGGAGCGGGTATGCCTTGTCCCTTACTTGCTGAGGGGGCTCGGATTTCCGATCCATCCATTCCTCTGCGGGCTCCTGGAGTACTACGGCCTCCAGCTGCACAATTTTACCCCCGCCTCCATACTGCATATCGCAGGTTATGTCGCCCCATGTGAGCTATTTCTAGGCTGCGAAGCTCATTTCGAGCTACGGAAGAGGCTATTCTGCCTCGTCCCTCGCAATCAGGAGGGATCAATATATCAAGTGGGCGGAGCCGAAATATGGCGCATCGCCGGAACCGGATACTTGTCCGGCACCCCAAAGAAGACGTCTGAAGACTGGCCTTCAGAGTGGTTTTACATAGAGGACGTCCCCCTTCCGGACCCTGTTAGGATGGGCCTCCCTGAGTTTGCTAATGCCCCGTTGAAGAAACGCCACAGCTGGCGCCCTTGGAGCCCCCAGGCGGAAGATAGCAGAGAAGTCCTTTATCTGATGGGCAGGATAAGAACGCTGGCCCAATCAGGACTGACAATAATCGAAGTTATGTCGATATGTATAATGCGGGGGGTGCAGCCACTTCAGTATCGGGGAAAACCCATGTGGCACTTCAACGGAGAAGACGATGCCACCCGCTGCGGTCGTAAAGGTCCGGACTCCGCCACCGCTCTGGCAAAAATACTGTCCGATTTGTACAAAGGAGAGGAAGAGGAGTTTATCCGCATTAAGCCACGGGATGGATTTTCCATGTACAACCCCCCAAGCTGGGTGAGTCGTTATCTTTTACTCAACTCCACTCATTCCCGCATTCCTCATCACAAATATTTACCTTGCTAATTCATAGCAGGAACTGCGAAGAGCTGTGAGGGAGATCAACAGCCCGCCTCCACAACCAGAGGACCCTGACCGGGCCCTCGACCCCGGACTCGAAGAAGATCCGGAAATATTTGTAGAGCTCGTCGATAAGACGTTTTACCAGGCAAGCCATGACGGTGCTCTGGTGGCTATCATAGCCGATTATCCCGGCCTACTCCCTGCATCGCATGTAAGTAAAACCGGAGTCCTAACTTCCAAGAAGGATCCCTTCTTTGCACTTTTTACCCACCGCACATGCGTTGCGTTTCACAGGGAAGGCAATCGGGGCGCTGTGCCGAACCCGCGGTGACTTGCCAACAAGGGGCACCGAAGCCGGGTAGGCTTAAAAGGAAGGCGGTCAGTACCAAGACGCCGTCGCAAAGGTATGATTTAAAACCTGCTTCGTAATCGTCGTCTTTTAAAATATAACAGTGTCCCTCGGCAGAAAGAGTGCTCACCGGACTATGACCGGAGATCCTGCCAGTCATGCCCCCACCAGCCGGACTCAAGAACCGGACCCGAGGGCGGAGGCTAACGTGGGAACAACACCAGATGGTCCTCCTACAGAGGATGAGGATAGAATATCCGCTACAAATTCCGAGGTGGAGAGCGCCATGAATCACAGGTGTCGTCGAGCCGTACTCCGCGACCCAAATTTCTCTGAAGAGGCATTTAATGCCTTCAACTCAGGAGACGTGTACATCTAGGCTGCTCAGGGTGGACTTGCTAGAGCCACAGAGCAGTACTTAAAGGATATACAGGTAAGAAAAATTTGATAATTATGTATACCAGTAGCCCCTGAGACTTGAAACAGTTGGCACAACTGATTTAAGGATCATCGTATGCCTAGGTCCTTACCGAGAAGAATACTCATTTGTCTCAAGAGCTGGAGGAGTGCAAAGCCCAGCTAAGGGCCGCAGTTGCCAAAGTCGAGGAATCCAAGAAGGCATCTTCTGCTAATACTTGTCTTTGAGGAACAAGAACGTAACAACGTCTACCAGTTAGTATTCGGCATGCCCGCGAATCTAACAAGAGATTCTGCAGGCAATCCCGGAGTGAATCCGGATGTAGTACCATGGGAAGGGCAACATGCTCAACTACAGCTAGAGGCCGGTGAGCGCGTGCTTGCACGGGTTATTCAAGAGAAAAATAATCTCTAGGATGCCCATACCCGGCTGGGCATTGAACTACAAGATGTTCGGGCCCAGCTTGCTGACTCCGTGAAGGAGAATAAGAGGCTTCGACGCGGCATTTTTAGTAAGTGCTCAAACGAACCTCCATACAGTTCGGCGAAGAAGCGGGTTAACAGAGTTATGTCTGTAGGTATGCTGATAGGTCGCCCTGAAGAAGAGATGCCCGGATCCGCAGGCGATTTGCTACAAGAGCTTTCGCAACTACACGAACGAGTTCGGCAGGTGATGCAGGGTATTGCCCAAGCCTTGTGGCCATCCGCCTCCCTGCCAGGAGGCATGGAAAAGCTTGTAGAGATGCTCAAGGGAGCGCGGCGGCTCTTCCGGTTATGGAAGATATCGGCCTGCCGACAAGGTGCGAGGGAAGCCTGGGCTATGGTGAAGACAAGGTACACCAAGGTTGATCCGAATCACATGGCGCAGGTCGGACCTATAGGGTCAGATGGGAAGGAGATTCCCGTAAGTCTGTTATATGACTAGGTAGGATTAGCCGCAAAGTATTCCCAACAGGATTGTAGGCTAGACAGCCTGTTGGATGGTATAGAAGAAGAATTTAGTCAGTCTAAATGACTGTGTACTTCAATGGACATATTTCGTCCCTAGCCGGATTGTAAATCATTTGTCATGGCGGACCTTTTCGCTTCAGCCTTCGGACCCGATAGTCTGAAGTGTATCTGAATACCCGCTCGGTTATGTAAAACTGGGGTACGCGTGGAAACCAGGCGTAGGGGTCATAAGTGCTTGAACAGACAAGTACCCAACTAGTTATGTTATATTACATGGATAGTAAGAAACATCTTCCAGGGAGAATAGTTCCGTTAAGGGTTCCTTTCCCTGGGCATGCATGCGTGAATAAGCATGTCCGAACTGCGAACAGAGACGCAGGACAAAAAACATCTGGGGGCTTATGTTGTAATAGGTAAGAGAACATCTTTTGTTCACCGACCGAATATTCTGTTAAGAACGCTAGCTTTCGGCTTCACCCAGTCTGAGGTACACATCCGGCTGACCCGACAGTAACAATCACAGAGGTGCTCCCCTTATGCCCTAGCCGAATTAACGGGAACGTAGGGCATAAATACAAGAGCCAGGCAACCTAGCTTGGCCAAAACTTAAGTCATATCGATGCATATAATGGCGAAGAAAAGGTACATATATGGAAAAAATCACACATGTGTGGTGGGCGTAAAGCCCAGAAAATACTTATATTAAGCTTCTGTATAAGAAGCCCCCAGGTATATCTAGCGCGCATAGCGCAGCAAGAGTGTGCGATCGAGGCACAATTGAGGCTTGTAAGGTCATAAATAAAAAAGGAAAAAGAACAAAAGAAAGAGTATATAAATTTTTTTAAAAAAGGGGCGGAGGTAAGGAGACGAACACGGAGCTCCGCACTAGGCGTAAAATCTTCGGAGTCTCGCCGCGTTCCATGGGTTCGGCTCGAGTCGATTATCTGATGCATCGCGCAGACGGTACGCTCCTCCGGTGAGAACTTGATCAATGATGAAGGGACCCTCCCATTTGGGCTTGAGCTTGTCCTTTTTCTTCTCTGGTAGGCGTAGAACGAGTTTTCCAACGTTATAGGTTTTGGCCCGTACTTCCCTGCTTTGATACCTTCGAGCCTGCTGTTGATAGAATGTGGAACGGGCTTTTGCAACGTCGCGCTCCTCCTCCAGGGCATCTAAACTGTCCTGCCGATCCAGATCGGCCTCTCTTTCTTCGTACATGCGCACACGAGGTGAGTCATGAACGATGTCACAGGGCAAGACCGCCTCTGCGCCGTACACCATAAAAAATGGTGTGTATCCGGTAGTGCAGTTCGGCGTGGTCCGCAGCCCCCATAGTACGGAGTCGAGCTCCTCGACCCAGTGCGTATCTGATTCCTTCAAGGATCGCACTAGTCTGGGTTTGATGCCGCTCATAATTAGACCATTTGCTCGTTCGACTTGACCGTTTGTTTGGGGGTGATAGACGGAGGCATAATCGAGCTTAATGCCCATGTTGCTGCACCAAGTTTTCACCTTGTCGGCTGCGAAGTTGGAGCCATTATCGGTGATGATGCTGTGGGGGACACCGTAACGTTGTACGACCCCGGATATGAAGTCTATCACTGGTCCGGATTCGGCCGTTTTAACTGATTTGGCTTCTATCCATTTGGTGAATTTGTCCACCATGACCAACAGATATTTTTTCTTATGGCTTCCTCCTTTAAGGGGTCCGACCATATCAAGCCCCCAGACCGCGAAGGGCCAAGTTATGGGGATTGTTTGGAGAGCGGTAGGTGGCATATGGCTTTGATTTGCAAAAAGCTGGCAACCGACGCAACGTTGCATGAGGTCTTGTGCATCTGCTCGGGCTGTCGGCCAGTAGAAACCTGTACGGAAGGCCTTGCTTACAAGGGCCCGGGCTGCGGCGTGATGGCCGCCGAGTCCAGCGTGAATTTCAGCCAAGAGCTGCCGCCCTTCCTCTTCGGAGATGCATCTTTGGAGCACTCCGGTCGCGCTTTTCTTGTAAAGCTCTCCCTCATGAACCTTATAGGCTTTAGAGCGCCGCACAATGCAGCGTGCCTCATTTTGGTCCTCGGGGAGTTCTTGCCTATTTAAGTAGGCTAAGAAGGGTTCTGTCCATGGGGTGATGACAGCCATGATCACGTGGGCCGAAGGTGTTATTTCGGTGGCGGAGCCTCCGATTACGTCAGAGTGTTCGGGATCAGGGGTTGTGTTCGGATCCGGACTGGTATTGTCGGTCTCTCCTTCCCACGTCACGGATGGCTTGAATAGCCTTTCCAAAAAGATATTAGGTGGGACGGGGTGGCGCTTAGCGCCAATTCGGACAAGGATGTCCGCCGCTTGATTATTTCTCGAACCACATGGTGGAATTCGAGCCCCTCGAACCGAGCTGGCATTTTGAGGATGGCATTGCGGTAAGCCGCCATTTTTGGGTCCTTGGCGTCTAAGTCTCCATTTATCTGAGATATTGCGAGGTTCGAATCCCCACGCACCTCTAGGCGTTGAATGCCCATGGAGACTGCCATCTGAAGACCATGCAATAGAGCCTCGTATTCGGCTGCATTGTTGGAGTCTGTGTATAATATTTGTAGTACGTATTGGACTGTATCTCCGGTGGGGGACGTCAGGACAACGCCTGCCCCCAGACCCGCCAGCATCTTAGAGCCGTCAAAATGCATGGTGCAATTGGAGTACGCGCCGTACTCTTTAGGGAGTTCGACTTCTGTCCATTCGGCGATGAAGTCAGCCAGTACTTGCGACTTAATGGCTCGCTGTGGTTTGTATATGATGTCGAACGGGAGGAGCTCTATGGCCCACTTGGCAATCCGGCCCGTGGCATCGCGGTTATTTATTATATCGTTGAGTGGTACTTCAGAGGCCACCGTGATCGAACACTCTTGAAAGTAGTGTCGTAGTTTTCGGGATGCCATGAAGACCGCGTATGCTATCTTTTGATAATGTGGGTACCGTGATTTGCATGGTGTGAGGACGGTGGATACGTAGTATACCAGCTTTTGAAGCGGGAACTTATGTCTGTCCTCCTCTCGTTCGACGACGAGCACTGCGCTAACGACTTGATGTGTTGCCGCTATATATAACAGCATGGGTTCGCCAATGTTTGGCGCGGCCAGGATTGGGTTACTGGCCAATAGGGCCTTTATTTCTTCCAGTCCTGTCATGGCTGCATCCGTCCACTCGAACTGTTCAGTGCGCCCAAGAAGGTGATAGAGAGGTAATGCCTTTTCTCCTAATCGGGAGATAAAGCGGCTTAAAGCAGCCACGCATCCAGTTAACTTCTGGATTTGCTTGAGGTTTGTTGGGATAGCCAACTCTGACAAGGCTCGAATTTTAGCCGGGTTTGCTTCAATTCCTCTATTGGAAAGTATGAAACCCAGGAGCTTTCTGGCAGGATCACCGAAAACGCATTTTCCAGGATTGAGCTTGATGTCATATGTTCGGAGATTATCGAACGTAAGCCTCAGGTCGTCTATTAAAGACTCGACGTGTCTGGTTTTGATGACTAAGTCGTCTACGTATGCCTCCACTGTTTTGCCGATTTGTGTTTCCAGGCATGTATGAATCATGCGTTGATAGGTTGCACCGGCATTTTTGAGCCCGAAAGGCATGGTGTTAAAACAGAAGGGGCCGTATGGAGTTATGAATGCCGTTGCAGCTTGATCGGACTCCGCCATCTTGATTTGATGGTATCCGGAGTATGCGTTGAGGAAGCACAATGAGTCGTGTCCTGCGGTGGCATCGATTATTTGGTCGATGCGAGGGAGGGGAAAGGGATCCTTTGGGCAAGCCTTATTGAGGTCTTTGAAGTCGATGCATAGGCGCCAGGATTTGTCCTTCTTTGGTACCATCACCAGGTTTGCTAGCCAGTCCGGGTGTTTTATCCGGCTTCGAGTAACTTGGCTAGCTCCTCTCCCATGGCTTGTCGTTTAGGTTCTGAAAAGCGCTGCAGTGTCTACTTGACCAGCTTGTATCCCTTTTGTATATTGAGGCTATGCTCGGCTAGCCTGTGCGGGATTCCTGGCATATCTGATGGGTGCCAGGCAAAGATGTCCCAATTCTCGCGTAAGAACGTCCGTAGTGCGGCGTCGATTGTGGGGTCCAGCTGTGCCCCAATGGTTGCTGTTTTTGTAGAGTCCGTTGGGTGGACATGGAATTTGACAATTTCGTCCGCTGGCTTGAAAGAGGTGGATTTGAATCGCTTGTCGAGTATCACGTCGTCCCTGTCCACTGTGGAGCGCAGCGCTGTTAGTTCTTCGGCTGCGAGGGCTTCGGATAGTGCTTCAAGGGTCAGTGCGGCTGTTTTATTTTCGGTGCAGAGTGCTATGTCCGGATCACTAGCTAGAGTGATTATCCCATTGGGCCCGGGCATCTTGAGCTTCATGTACCCATAATGGGGTATGGCTTGGAAGCTCGCGAATGCGTCCCGCCCTAGAAGGGCGTGGTATCCACTATTGAACGGGGCCACTTGGAATGTTATCTCTTCGGACCTGTAATTTTCCGGCGTGCCGAATACCACATCCAGGGTGATTTTTCCCGTGCATCGCGCCTCCCGACTAGGGATAATTCCTTGGAAGGTAGTGCTGCTTTGCTCAATGCGGCCTTTGTCTATTTCCATCTTGTTGAGGGTTTCCTCGTAAATGAGGTTTAATCCACTGCCACCGTCCATGAGCACTTTAGTAAGCCGGAAGCCGTCCATAATCGGACTAAGGACCAAAGCGGCTGGAGCTCGGATAGTTTGGAATGGCGGTTCGTCACTGGCATTGAAGGTTATAGCCGTGTCGTTCCAGGGATTTGTTGCTGCAACGCGGCAGACTTCGGCGAGACTGCGGAGTGCTCGCTTGCGCCTGTTATTTGAGGCGAAAGTCTCGAAGACTGTCAATACCATATTGTTGCTTTCTACGGGATGGTGCTCTGCGGTATCGTTGATGAGGAGATCCTCGCCGCTCTTGGCCACTTGCCGAAGTATCCAACATGCTCTAAGGCTGTGTGTTGGTATGATATCCGGCGTGGTGTGAATATTGCATGGCCCATTGAGCTATCCCTCTAATACGGTTCCACACCCTGTAGTGGGCTTTGTTTTCTTTGTGATTTGATCGGGTGACTTGTGAGAGTGCGCCCTTTTAGTTCGGACGAAGGGTTTATTGAGGGCCGGTGGATCCCAGAATTTTGCTTGGGTTTTCCAGGCGCTTTCCATCGCACAGTACTTCTGTACTATGGCCGCCAAGTCAGCAAAGTGTACTATGTCACGGCGACGTATGGCGTTGAGGATTCCCTTGTCCGTGCAATTATTGCAAAATAACGAAATTGCATCTTCCTCTCGACAGTCCTTGACCTTGTTCATTACAAGGAGGAATCTGGCCCAATAGTGATGCACTGTTTCTTGGGGCTCTTGTCTAACGTGGGAGAGATCGCTTGCATCTGGGTGGGTGGGTAGATTTAAGTCCAAACCCTGACCCGATCTGAGGCTCAGAAGAGCTTCCGAATTCGATAGTTCGGGATCTGGGATATTGCCCAATTTTTCTGGCCCGCTGTCCGATTCTAAGTTCGGAACTTGGGCCGTGTCCTCCCGCAGACGGGTATCCGGCTCTGAGAGCTCGGGAATCCGGACATAGTTCTTCCTCAAAATAGAGGAAGAATCGGTGCATTGCTCCTCCACCACCGCTATCTGATGGGTGACCGGCAGAGAATTAATCTCTCTTTGATCCGGTTTAAGCCCGATCCGATTGTAATCTGTAGCGACTCCCAGGGTGGCGATGCGATCCAAGAGCTCATTCAAGGACGAAAGCTCCATTGAATCTATCTGCTCGGCGTATTCCAAGCTGACGTGGAGGTTGTTTTCGATGACCCGAGAAGTCATCGTCGGCGCTGCGGCCGAACGGGCGGTCATGACGAAGCCGCCTAGTCGGAGGGTTTGGCCTGAAGCCAGAGCTCCCCCAGAGGTGATGTTGTCCTTGATAACAAGGCGAGCCATCAAACCTTACCGTGAAGACACAGTGGAACTCTCAATGAAAGCACCAATGTCGGTGTCAAAACCGGCGGATCTCGGGTAGGGGGTCCCGAACTGTGCGTCTAAGGCTAATGGTAATAGGAGGCGGGGGACACAATGTTTACCCAGGTTCGGGCCCTCTCGATGGAGGTAATACCCACTTCCTGCTTGATTGATCTTGATGATATGAGTATTACAAGAGTTGATCTACCATGAGATATGAGAGGCTAAACCCTAGAAGCTAGCCTATGGTATGATTGTTGTTGATGATGTTGGTCCTACGGACTAAACCCTTCGGTTTATATAGACACCGGAGGGGGCTAGGGTTACACAAAGTCGGTTACAAAGGAGGGGATCTACATATCCGAATTGCCAAGCTTGCCTTCCACGCAAAGGAGAGTCCCATCCGGACACGTGACGAAGTCTTCAATCTTGTATCTTCATAGTCCAACAGTCCGGCCAAAGTATATAGTCCGGCTGTCCGGATACCCCCTAATCCTGGACTCCCTCAATTAGATCTATGCCACCCAAGCCTGGTATTAACGAGTCTCTGAAATCTATTCAAATTTCTATTAACGAAAGTAGGGAGAGAACCGCTAGGATGCGAGCTAAGAGAGAATGGCTAGAAAAAGTATGTTCTTCTAGTTTTTGCGATAATCATGATGAAGACCTTAAAGTAATTGGTGTGACTCTTATTGAATCTTTGTTTTCTAATATAAAACTTGATAAAGAAGGGGCCGCAGAAGAGTCAACTTTAGCTAGAAGGTGTCCCAATCATTTGGAGGGTGAAGATCTTAATGAAAAAAAGAGATAAAAGTGGGTTTGGCGAGGTCAAAACTTTAACTAGTGATGAGCCCAATCTTTTGGATTTCAAGGATTTTAATTATGATAATTGTTCTTTGATTGAGTGTATTTAGTTGTTACAATCTATGCGTAATTCAACTCATGCTTATAATCAAAATAAGGCTTTTACTAAACATATTGTTGATTCTATGATGAAATCTTTTGAAGGAAAATTTAGTTGGAAGTTTAAATCCCTAAAAATCTATATGATGAATGGGAACCTACTATTAAAATTAAGATTAAATATTATGAGTGCAATGCTTTGTGTGATTTGGGTGCTAGCGTTTCCACTATTCCAAAAACTTTATGTGATGTGCTAGGTTTTAATAAACTTGATGATTGTTCTATAAATTTGCACTTAGCGGATTCTACTATTAAAAAACCTATGGGAAGAATTAATGATGTTCTTATTACTGCAAATAGGAATTATGTGCCCGTAGATTTTATTGTGCTTGATATAGATTGCAACTACATGCCCCATAATTCTTGGTAAACCTTTCCTTATAACTATTGGTGCAATTATTGATATGAAAGAAGGAAACATTAGATTTCAATTTCCATTAAGGAAGGGAATGGAACACTTTCCAATAAAGAAAATTAAGTTTCCATATGAATCTATTATGAGTGCTACTTATGGATTGAATACCAAAGATGACAACACCTAGATCTATGCAATATGCCTAGGGCGTAAAATAATAGTGCTTGTTGGGAGTGAAAGTGCAACTAATCCTCGGGTGGTTTTGGTAATTCATAACAACATATAGCTCATTGAACTAATTAATATCCATTTAAGATAAATATTTCAGGAAGTTCAGTGAATGGCATGGCAAGGACTAGAGATGTGGACCCCTCAGAATTCTAAGGACATGTGTTGGCAAAAGCTCAAGACTCTTCATCTTTATTTTAGTGATCCAAGATCACATAGAGTCCATAGGAAAGCCAATACTATTAAAAGGGGATGAGGTGTTGCTTAATGGCTTGCTTGCTTAAATGCTTAGTGATATTGCTCCAAAACCCCCAGCCACTTTCTCCATCCAAATATGTCAAAACCCTAAACTCCAACTTGGTCCCACCGATTCTTTCTATACGGCGCGAGTTCATATGATATAGCCACTGCCAGAAATCCTAACAGTTCGGTCTCACCGATACGGGTCTTCGGTCTCATCGAGATGGCCTTGCCAACGCTCTGTGACTTGTTGCATTTACTTTGGTCTCACCGAGCTATGCAATCGGTCTCACCGAGTTGGGTTGACATTCTCTCTATTGCCTTATTGCTTCACTTCGGTCTCACCGAGTTGATGCAATCGGTGCCACTGAGGTGATGTTTGCCCTAAGCCCTATCATATCGGTCTCACTGAGTTGTTCCAGTCTGTCCCACCAAGATTCCTAACGTTCACATTTTTGAACTAATCGGTGCCATCGAGTTTAAACATTCAATCTCACCGAGATGGGTCAAATGTGTGTAACGGTTGGATTTTGTGTGGAGGCTATATATACCCCTCCACCCCTTCTCCTTATGTGAGAGAGCCATTAGAACGTGCCTACACTTCTAATACGTCTCCAACGTATCTATAATTTTTGATTGTTCCATGATGTTATATTACCATTCTTGGATGTTTTACAATCATTTTATAGCAACCTTATATCAATTTTTGGGACTAACCTATTGACATAGTGCCCAGTGCCAGTTAATGTTTTTTTGCTTGTTTTATTACTTCGCAGAAAATCAATACCAAACAGAGTCCAAACGCAGCGAAACTTTTTGGAGATTTCTTTGGACCAGAAGACACACGATGGGCCAAGGAAGTACTAGAGGGGGCTCTGAGGGGAGCACAACCCACCTAGGCGCACCTAGGGGCCAAGGCGCGCCCTGGTGGGTTGTGCCCACCTCGGCTGCCTCCCGTACCGCCTCTTTGCTCTATAAATACCCCAATACTCCAAAAACCCTAGGGAAGTCGACGAAACACAATTCCAGCCGCCGCAAGTTCCAGAAACCACAGATCCAATATAGACACCATCACAGAGGGGTTCATCATCCTCATTGGTGCCTCTCCGATGATGCGTGAGTAGTTCATTGTAGACGGGTCCGTAGTTAGTAGTTAGATGGCTTCCTATCTCTCTTTTGATTCTCAATACAAATGGTCTCTTGGAGATCGATCTATTTTATGTAACTCTTTTTACGGTGTGTTTGTTGGGATCCGATGAACTTTGAGATTATGATCAGATCTATATTTTATCCATGAAAGTTATTTGAGTTTTTTTGATCTCTTATATGCATGATTGCTTATAGCCTCGTATTTCTTCGTCAAATCTTTGGTTTAGTTAGGCTGACTAGATCGATTTTTCTTGCCATGGGAAGAGGTGCTTTGTGATGGGTTCGATCTTACGGTGCTCAATCCCAGTGACAGAAGGAGAAATGACACGTATGTATCGTTGCTATTAAGGATAACAAGATGGGGTCTATACCTACATGAATATATCTTGTCCACATCATGTCATCGTTCTTATTGCATTACTCCGTTTTTCCATGAACTTAATACACTAGATGCGTGCTGGATAGTGGTCGATGTGTGGAGTAATAGTAGTAGATGCAGGCAAGAGTCGTTCTATTAATCTTGGACGTGATGCCTATATAATGATCATTTCCTGGATATCGTCATAATTATTTGAATTTCTATCAATTGCCCAACAGCAATTTGTTTACCCGCTGTATGCTATTTTTCTCGAGAGAAGCCACCACTGGTACGCGTCGGTGCTATACAAACGGGTTTTAACCCCTTTCCGCGATGGCATTTGGAACCGTCGCCAAGTGAGTGTGGGCGATAGGGGGGGTCCTTCCCACACGACCCAGAAATCGTCGGGGATAGGCCCTCCTGGGACACATGCTGGGGCCGTGTGCGATCGAGCGAGGCATTGAAACCCAATCATTTCTGTAGGTATATACATCCCACACGGTGAATCCTAGAAAAACATTTCCGTAGGTATGTACATCCCACACGGTGAATCCCAGAAAAACATTTCCGTATGTATGTATGTATGTCACACACAGTCAATCCAAGGAATACGTTTCCGTTCTTATGTACATCCCACACAGTCAATCCAGGGAAAACGTTTCCGTTTGTATGTACATCTCACACAGTTTTATGTGTACGCTCATGTGTGAAAGGTGTAACTATCACACACGCTCTGCCTTGGTTAATTGTTTGCTTTTATCAACTACATCACACACGATTTGATGAAGAAAACTGTGTGGCATTGGGCTATCCATCAGAAGCGCTTTTACTGCTAGAACCGTTTGCAAAGTTCCATGACACATTTAGCAGGTTTATTAGTTTACAATTAATAATTCTAGTATTATGCAAATTCACATTTCATATCGAACAGCTATTTGCCAATTTCATATCAGGCACATAAATATATTATAACATCATAGTATGATAGCTACATGAAAATAGCACAGTACAACATATAGCTAGTTCAACTTCATAAGAACAATATTAGAGCAATATATTCATTTCTCTAATTGAGATCATCCAGGCTCGTCTTATCCACCTCTGCTTTCAGTTCAGTAAGAACCTATTTTGCACGGGCCAACTGGGAAAGTGCCTCCTCCTTCGCCAACACCATCTTAGCAAAGTCCGATTAAAAAAATCTGAGCTCATTCTCCACCTTCCTCTTTTTATCCCGCATCTTCAAATATTATTCAGCGTTGACAACACTTTCTCTAAGCCTACATCTGTTCTCTTCCTCATACATGCTCCAGAGCTTCGCTAGGCACATCTTCATAGACTGTGGCCACTCTTGATCAACCCATTCCAAGTAAGAACACTTCCGTTCATCCTATAATATTTAAACTAGATCAGTAACAATTGTAGGGGAAATGGGTTTATAGCAACATAGAAAATCACCAATGCTTATTTTGAAAACTAAAGAAACATGTTAATTATGACATATCTTCTCACAAAGATCAATGTGCAAATGAATTAATTGCTACTGAGACAACAACCAAATTCTGGAACATCAGAAGCTATAATTAACTACAACAACGCTACAAGTTCTTAGTCATGTACAATAAATAACGAATTGAACATTTTATGAGGAAGGTAAATATAACTGCAACAACATAGCGACAGTGTTTGGATGACAGCAAATTGATACTAACAGGTGTGCACATGCACAAATTTAGTAACATAGAACTAATAGCACTAAGGCCATCCACTATGTATGCCAAAACTGGGGTAAAGACAACTGTTGCTACATCTCGCACCGGTGCCCTGCACTAGCGAGCCGATGCAGCGGAAAAAATCAGGGACCCGGACTCCAGAGCATGTAGTTGCTCCGATGCCCGGTTCCTTCGTGCCATAAAGATTTAGTATTTTACTGCTTGGCTGCTCGGATGTGTGGACCAAAGTTGGCTGCACAAACTGCTGAAGCGGTGCCAAATAATTTTCTAATGGCACCGCCGATGAGATGGCAACAATTTAAGATACTAGGTACAAACTGTGACACTGTCTTAGGATGCGTTTGGTTGAAGGTGTGGAATGAATGGGTTGGGACCGTGACAGTGTCTTAATCACGTCTAAAAAATGATTTGTAACAACGAAAGAGGGTCTAACCTTCTCTACACATGCCAGAAACTTCCTCCCACTGTCCATAGATTCAAACGCAACTAGCTTCACGCATGGAGATTGATGGTGATAACGAGCAGATAGATCTTCAGCCACCTCGCTCCATTCGTTGCCACTGATTGTCCTAGGGAGCTACAAGAGGAAGAAATGACTCAAATCGACCACCGGGTAAAAATCCTTCATTCCAAGTCATAGCCCGAGAGAGAGAACAGAGGCATACCCGGGTGGTGAAGGAGTCATCACCAGAGGAGGAACCGCTGGAGAGGTCTTTGAAGAAGACCATGGCGACCCCGGCGGTAGGATGCGAGACGACGAGAGCGAGGAAGCGGCTATAGCTTAGGAAGGAAGGAAGGAAGGAGGAAACAGGGGAAATGTGACTTGTGGTCGGGGAAAAAGGGGGTGGGGAAGGGGGGCGGGGGTAGATATTTTGGCGGTCGGCCAAAATTTTGGAAATGTGGAGGGAAACTTTGTGCGTGGTGCCGCCGGACCATTCACTTTGAACGATTGTGTGCATCGCAAATGATTCTTCTACTTTACGCGCATGGGATGAGTTTGATAATTCAATTTTTGGTGGAAATTTCCCCGGGTACGTCATTGCATAATTTAACATCGCTTGCTGATTTGGGCACACAGAAGAGCGTACAGCAGACAGACCAGACTTACTGAATCAAGCAATTTTAGTAATTAAACAGAGCTAGTTGACCTAAACATTGCTCTAACAAAAGACCATCATTAAAAACAAAGCCTAAGTACGCATAATTTTAACAAATCCGCCGCTGCGCCGGCCTATGCGTCCCCGGTGTGAGATGAGACGTCGATGACTTGTCCCGGCGACATGCCGCCGTTGGTGGACTCCGCGTCCCCCCTGCTGAAGTCGACCACGTCCTCGTCCTCGTCCTCGGCGCCGCCCTCAAGGTTGTAGTACTCATAGTAGTGGCTGTGCCAGAGATCGCATTGGTACTCCACCGCTGATTCCTCGACGGACAAACTCTTCTCTACCTTGACCTCGGCCACGCGCAACTCCTCCTCCCGGCGCTCCTCGATCTTCGCCGCCTCCTGCATATCCAGCTCCCGCTCGGCGACCTCTTAAGGAAGCAGGTGCTCCATGGCCACCGCCGCCTTTTCGGACGTGGGTTGCATGCTGGAGTCCGAGGTGGCCTAGAATATCTTGGTGTGTGCATCCTCGATCTTGGCGTGGATGGCATCGACCCGGGCCAGGGCGACATCGGCGACACGGACGACAGCTCGAGCGCTCTCGGCGTTTGCAGCCGCCGTCGCAGCAGCTGCAGCTGCCTTGTCGGCTGCCGCAGACGCCCTCTCGGTGGAAGCGGCCCCGCTCAATGCGGATGCGGCGGCACTCTCCGCGTAGGCGGACGCGCTCTCAGCGCAGGCGACAGCGCTCGGGGGGGACGCCGCCATCGTACGGGCCTTCACGAAGCGTTTCCACGGCGTCATCTTTGCAAGAAGGGGGTGCGGGAATGGGATCGGTATTCGTGGATTCGGGGCTTGCCGGCACTGGAGCAAATGAGCCGGAGAAGCTTAAGGGGGGAGACTTAAATAGACCCAGATAATTTCATCACAAACGGTTCCTAGAAAACAACTGTGTGTGATGTTGTAGATATTTTTTATTAGCTGTGAAAGACGAATTTGGAGTAAAGTGGCTACGGATGGTGTTTTAAATGTACGAGAAATTTTGTAGTACTAATAGAACTGTCATGTCAAATTTTGGAAAATTTCAGCGGTCATTTGACCTTTTAAGACATTTAAGTGATTTTCTAGCCATTTAATGACCGTAATTGAAATTTGAACTACATCTACATGCAATGGCTAACCATAACGGTTTGAAAAATCCTATTTGTGTACTTGTGTGCGAATTAATTCCATGTGCAGTAAATTAGAAGGAATTTTCGAGCATATTTGTCTCACGACATGGACACATGCATATGTATGCATGGAGTGACATGGCATTTTAATTCCAAAAAATTAAAAAAAATATCAGAAACACATGAAACCTTGGTTGATGTAATGTCATGCCACCAAGATGATGTGGTAAAAAAATTGGCATGTTTGACGAAAGTTTGGACACACACCCCTCACAAACCGGAGCAACTCACTAGAAGGCTTGTGGTTCTGAGAGGGAACAATGCATGTTTGACGATGAACGGGAGATAGCTTCCTCTTACGGCCTTCAATTTTTTTCTATGTTTAACGTGCACTACTACAACTGTAATGTGAAATTTTGGAAAATTCTAGGGGTCATTTGACCTTTTAAAGACATTTAAGTGATTTTCTAGCCATTTAATGACCGTAATTCAAATTTGAACTACATCTACATGCAACGGCTAACCATAACGGTTTGAAAAATCATATTTGTGTGCTTGTGTGCGAGTTAATTCCATGTGCAGTAAATTAGAAGGAATTTTCAAACATATTTGTCTCACGACATGGACACATGCATATGTATGCATGGAGTGACATGGCATTTTAATTCCAAAAAATTAAAAAAAATCAGAAACACATGAAACCTTGGTTGATGTAATGTCATGCCACCAAGATGATGTGGTAAAAAATTGGCATGTTTGACGAAAGTTTGGACACACACCCCTCACAAACCGGAGCAACTCACTAGAAGGCTTGTGGTTCCGAGAGGGAACAATGCATGTTTGATGACGAACGGGAGATAGCTTCCTCTTATGGCCTTCAATTTTTTTCTATGTTTAACATGCACTACTACAACTCTAATGTGAAATTTTGGAAAATTATGGGTCATTTGACCTTTTATAGACATTTATGTGATTTTCTAGCCATTTAATGATCGTAATTCAAATTTTAACTACATCTACATGCAACAGCTAACCATAACGGTTTGAAAAATCATATTTGTGTACTTCTGTGCGAGTTAATTCCATGTGCCGTATATTAGAAGGAATTTTCAAACAAATTTGTCTCATGACATGGACACATGCATATGTATGCATGGAGTGACATGGCATTTTAATTCCAGAATATTTAAAAAATCAGAAAAACATGGAACCTTGCTTGATGTAATGTCATGCCACCAAGACGATGTGGTAAAAATATTGGCATGTTTGACAAAAGTTTGGACACACACCCCTCACAAACCAAAGCAACTCACTAGAAGGCTCGTGGTTCCGAGAGGGAACAATGCACGTTTGATGACGAACGGGAGATAGCTTCCACTTACGGCCTTCAAAATTTATTCTACGTTTAACTTGCACTACTACAACCGTACTGTGAAAATTTGGAAAATTCTAGCGGTCATTTGACCTTTTAAAGACATTTAAGTGATTTTCTAGCCATTTAATGAACGTAATTCAAATTTGAACTACATCTACATGCAACGCCTAACCATAACGGTTCGGAAAATCATATTTGTGTACTTGTGTGCGAGTTAATTCCATGTGCAGTAAATTAGAAGGAATTTTCAAACATATTGGTCTCACGGCATGGGCACATGCATGGAGTGCCTTGGCATTTTAATTCCAAAAAATTAAAAAATGATCAGAAAAACATGAAACCTTGCTTGATTTAATGTCCTGCCACCAAGATGACTGCTACCTCTTGAGCACTGCGTTGGTTTTCCCTTGAAGAGGAAAGGGTGATGCAGTAATGTAGCGTAAGTATTTCCCTTAGTTTTAAGAACCAAGGTATCGATCCAGTAGGAGACCACGCTCAAGTCCCTCGTACCTACACAAACAAATAAGAACCTTGCAACCAACGCGATAAAGGGGTTGTCAATCCCTTCACGGCCACTTGCAAAAGTGAGATCTGATAGAGATGATAAGATAATATTTTTGGTATTTTTATGATAAAGACTAAAAGTAAAGAAAGCAAAATAAACGGTAATAGAAATAACGGGAGATTAATATGATAGAGAATAGACCCGGGGGCCATAGGTTTCACTAGTGGCTTCTCTCAAGAGCATAGGTATTACGGTGGGTGAACAAATTACTGTCGAGCAATTGATAGAATTGAGCATAGTTATGAGAATATCTAGGCATGATCATGTATATAGGCATCACGTCCGCGACAAGTAGACCGACTCCTGCCTGCGTCTACTACTATTACTCCACACATCGACCGCTATCCAGCATGCATCTAGAGTATTAAGTTACAGAGTAACGCATTAGGCAAGATGACATGATGTAGAGGGATAAACTCAAGCAATATGATATAAACCCCATCTGCACCGCATGATTACGTGTCATTTCCCCTTCTGTCACTGGGATCGAGCACCGCATGATTGAACCCAAAGCTAAGCACTTCTCCCATTGCAAGAAAGATCAATCTAGTAGGCCAAACCAAACTAATAATTCGAAGAGACTTCCAAAGATAACCAATCATACATAAAAGAATTCAGAGGAGATTCAAATATTGTCCATAGATAATCTTGATCATAAACCCACAATTCATCGGATCTCGACAAACACACCGAAAAAAAGAGTTACATCGAATAGATCTCCAAGAGAATCGAGGAGAACTTTGTATTGAGATCCAAAGAGAGAGAAGAAGCCATCTAGCTAATAACTATGGACCCGAAGGTCTGAGGTAAACTACTCACACATCATCGGAGAGGCTATGGTGTTGATGTAGAAGCCCTCCGTGATCGATGCCCCCTCCGGTGGAGCGCCGGAAAAGGCCCCAAGATGGGATCTCACGGATACAGAGGGTCGCGGCGGTGGAAATAGGGTTTCGTCGTGCTCCTGGATGTTTTTGGGGTATAAGAGTATATATAGGCGAAGGAAGTCTGTCAGGGTGGGGTGCGCCCAAGGGGGGCAGGCGCGCCTCCCTGCCTCGTGGCCTCCTCGTTGGTTGCTTGACGTCCACTCCAAGTCCTCTGGATCATGTTTGTTCCAAAAATCACGCTCCCGATTGTTTCATTCCGTTTGGACTCCGTTTGATATTCCTTTTCTAAGAAACACTGAAATAGGAAAAAAACAGCAATTTGCACTGGGCCTTGGGTTAGTAGGTTAGTCCCAAAAATAATATAAAAGTGTATAATAAAGCCCAGTAAACATCCAAAACAGAATATATAATAGCATGGAACAATAAAAAATTATAGATACGTTGGAGACGTATTAAGCATCCCCAAGCTTAATTCCTGCTCGTCCTCGAGTAGGTAAATGATAAAAACAGAATTTTTGATGTGGAATGCTAGCTAGCATATTCTTCAATGTAATTCGCTTTATTGTGGCATGAATATTCAGATCCGAAAGATTCAAGATAAAAGTTTAATATTGACATAAAAATAATAATACTTCAAGCATACTAACTAAGCAATTATGTCTTCTCAAAATAACATGGCCAAAGAAAGTTCATCCATACAAAATCATATAGTTTGGTTATGCTCCATTTTCTTCACACAGGAATGCTCTCATCATGCACAAACCCGATGACAAGCCAAGCAATTGTTTCATACTTTAGTAATCTCAAACTTTTTTCAACTTTCACGCAATATATGTGCGTGAGCCATGGATATAGCACTATGGGTGGAATAGAATATGATGATGGGGGTTATGTGGAGAAGACAAAAAATGAGAAAGTCTCAGATTGATGCGGCTAATCAACGGGCTAGGGAGATGCCCATCAATTGATGTCAATGCAAGGAGTAGGGATTGCCATGCAACGGATGCACTAGAGCTATAAATGTATGAAAGCTCAACAAAAGAAACTAAGTGGGTGTGCATCCAACTTGCTTGCTCACGAAGACCTAGGGCATTTGAGGAAGCCCATTGTTGGAATATACAAGCCAAGTTCTATAATGAAAAATTCCCACTAGTATATGAAAGTGACAAAACAAGAGACTCTCTATCATAAAGATCATGGTGCTACTTTGAAGCACAAGTGTGGAAAAAGGATAGTAGCATTGTCCCTTTATATATATATATATATATATATATATATATATATATATATATATATATATATATATATATATATATATATATATTTGGGCCTTTTTTGGCCTTTCTCTTTCTTTTTTCTTCTTTTCTTTTTTTTCTTTTTTTTCTTTTTTTAATTGGGACAATGCTCTATGAATAATGATCATCACACTTCTATTTATTTACAACTCAATGATTAGAACTCGATACTAGAACAAAGTATGACTCTATATGAATGCCTCCGGCGGTGTACCGGGATGGGCAATGAATCAAGAGTGACATGTATGAAGTAATATGCATGGTGGCTTTGCCACAAATACGATGTCAACTACATGATCATGCAATGCAATATGACAATGATGAAACGTGTCATGATAACTGAAACAGTGGAAAGTTGCATGGCAATATATCTCGGAATGACTATGGAAATGCCATAATAGGTGGGTATGGTGGCTGTTTTGAGGAAGATATAAGGAGGTTTATGTGTGATAGAGCGTATCGTATCATGGGGTTTGGATGCACCGGCGAAGTTTGCACCAACTCTCAAGGTGAGAAAGGGCAATGCACGATACCGAAGAGGCTAGCAATGATGGAAGGGTGAGAGTGCGTATAATCCATGGACTCAAGATTAGTCATAAAGAACTCACATACTTATTGCAAAAATCTACAAGTCATCAAAAACCAAGCACTACGCGCATGATCCTAGGGGGATAGATTGGTAGGAAAAGACCATCGCTCGTCCCCGACTGCCACTCATAAGGATGACAATCAAAGAACACCTCATGTTTCAAATTTGTTACACAACGGTTACCATACGTGCATGCTACGGGACTAGCAAACTTCAACACAAGTAGTTCTCAAATTCACAATTACTCAACTAGCACAACTTTAATATCACTACCTCCATATCTCAAAACAATCATCAAGTATCAAACTTCTCTTAGTATTCAATGCACTTTATATGAAAGTTTTTATTATACTAATCTTGGATGCCTATCATATTAGGACTAATTTTATAACCAAAGCAAATTACCATGCTGTTCTAAGGAACTCTCAAAATAATATAAGTGAAGCATGAGAGATCAATAATTTCTATAAAATAAATCCACCACCGTGTTCTAAAAAATAGAAGTGAAGCACTAGAGCAAAAACTATATAGCTCAAAAGATATAAGTGAAGCACATAGAGTGTTCTAATAAATTCCGAATCATTTGTGTCTCTCTCAAAAGGTGTATTCAGAAAGGATGATTGTGACAAACTAAAAAGCAAAGACTCAAATCATACAAGATGCTCCAAGCAAAACATATATCATGTGGTGAATGAAAATATAGCATCAAGTAAAGTTACCGATGGACAAAGACAAAAGAGGGGATGCCTTCCAGGGCATCCCCAAGATTAGGCTTTTAGTTATCCTTGGATTTTACTTTGGGGTGCCTTGGGCATCCCCAAGCTTAGGCTCTTGCCACTCCTTGTTCCATAGTCCATCAAATCTTCACCCAAAACTTGAAAACTTCACAACACAAAACTCAACAGAAAATCTCATGAGCTCCGTTAGCGAAATAAAACAAACCACCACTTTAAGGTACTGTAATGAACTAATTCTTAATATATATTGGTGTTAAACCCACTGCATTCCAACTTCTCTATGGGTCATAAGCTCCGTTACTAGCCATAGATTCATCAAAATAAGCAAACAACACACGAAAAACAGAATCTGTCAAAAACAGAACAGTCTGTAGTAATCTGTATCTAACGCAAACTTATGTAACTCCGAAAATTCTGATAAAATAGGAAATCCTCAGTAATTTGATTATTGATCTACTTCAATTGGAATCAGTATTTTATCACGTTCTAGTGATTTTAAACAATTGTTTTCATGAGCAGAAAGTTTCTAAATTTTTCAGCAAGATCAAATAACTATTATCCAAGAAGATCCTATAGGTTTTACTTGGCACAAACACTAATTAAAACATAAAAACAAATCTAACCAGAGGCTAGATAAATTATTTATTACTAAATATCAAGGATAAATATTGGGTTGCCTCCCAACAAGCGCTTTTCTTTAAAGCCTTTTTAGCTAGGCATTGAGATTTCAATGATGCTCACATAAAAGATAAGAATTAAAGCGCAAAAAAGAGCATCATAAAACATGTGACAAACACATCTAAGTCTAACATACTTCCTATGCATAGGCATTTTATAAGCAAACAAATTATTATAGTAAGCAAAAATTAGCATATGCAAGGAAGAAGAAAGAGACGATAGCAATCTCAACACCACGAGAGGTAATTTAGTAAGATAAAAATTTCTACAACCATATTTTCCTCTCTCATAATAATTACATGTATGATCATAGGAAAATTCAACAAAATAGATATCACATAACATATTCTCAACACGATCCACATGCATGCGCAGTTGACACTCTTCCAAAATAGTGGGATTATCGTTAACTAAAGTCATGACCTCTTCAAACCCACTTTTATCAAAAATACCATAAGATTGAACAATCTCCAAATATGTGGGATATAAAGTTGACACTCTTCCGAACCCACTTTCAATATTATTGCAAACACTATTATCAATCTCATATTCATCATGGGGTTTAAATAAGTTTTCAAGATCATAAGAAGAATCACCCCGGTCATGATCATTGCAACAAGTAGTAGACATAGGCAAACTAGCATCCCCAAGCTTAGGGTTTTGCATATTATTAACACAATTGACATCAAGAGAATTTATAGTAAAATCATTGCAATCATGCTTTTTATTCAAAGATCTATCATGAATCACTTCATAAAGTATTTCATCACAATTTTCAGATTCACGAATTTCAAGCAAAACTTCATAAAGATAATATAGTGCACAAAACTCACTAGCAATTGGTTCATCATAATTGGATCTCTTAAAAAGATTAGCAAGCGGATGAGGATCCATAGATCTTAGGTACTCTGTTTAGCAATAATTATTCCAACCAAATGAGCAAATGAGCCAAGTAAGACATCAAGGCAAACGAAAAGACGAACAGAAGAAGGGAGAATAAAATGGCAAGGGTGAAGTGGGGGAGAGGAAAACGAGAGGCAAATGGCAAATAATGTAATGCGAGGGATAAGAGTTTGTGATGGGTACTTGGTATGTCTTGACTTGTGCGTAGACTCCCCGGCAACAACGCCAAAAATCCTTCTTGCTACCTCTTGAGAACTGCGTTGGTTTTTCCTTGAAGAGGAAAGGGTGATGCAGTAAAGTAGCGTAAGTATTTCCCTCAGTTTTGAGAACCAAGGTATCAATCCAGTAGGAGACCACGCTCAAGTCCCTCGTACCTACACAAACAAATAATAACCTTGCAACCAACGCGATAAAGGGGTTGTCAATCCCTTCACAGCCACTTCCAAAAGTGAGATCTGATAGAGATGATAAGATAATATTTTTGGTATTTTTATGATAAAGACTAAAAGTAAAGAAAGCAAAATAAATGGTAATAGAAATAATGGGAGATTAATATGATAGAGAATAGACCCGGGGGCCATAGGTTTCACTAGTGGCTTCTCTCAAGAGCAAAGGTATTACGGTGGGTGAACAAATTACTGTCGAGCAATTGATAGAATTGAGCATAGTTATGAGAATATCTAGGCATGATCATGTATATAGGCATCACGTCCGCGACAAGTAGACCAACTCCTGCCTGCATCTACTTATATTACTCCACACATCGACCGCTATCCAGCATACATCTAGAGTATTAAGTTCATAAGAACAGAGTAACGCATTAGGCAAGATGACATGATGTAGATGGATAAACTCAAGCAATATGATATAAACCCCATCTTTTTATCCTCTATGGCAACAATACAATACGTGTCGTTTCCCCTTCTGTCAGTGGGATCGAGCACCGCATGATTGAACCCAAAGCTAAGCACTTCTCCCATTGCAAGAAAGATCAATCTAGTAGGCCAAACCAAACTGATAATTCGAAGAGACTTGCAAAGATAACAAATCATACATAAAAGAATTCAGAGGAGATTCAAATATTGTTCATAGATAATCTTGATCATAAACCCCCAATTCATCGGATCTCGACAAACACACCGCAAAAGAGAGTTACATCGAATAGATCTCCAAGAGAATCGAGGAGAACTTTGTATTGAGATCCAAAGAGAGAGAAGAAGCCATCTAGCTAATAACTATGGACCTGAAGGTCTGAGGTAAACTACTCACACATCATCGGAGAGGCTATGGTGTTGATGTAGAAGCCCTCCGTGATCGATGCCCCCTCCGGCGGAGCGCCGTAAAAGGCCCCAAGATGGGATCTCACGGATACAGAGAGTTGCGGTGGTGGAAATAGGGTTTCATCATGCTCCTGGATGTTTTTGAAGTATAAGAGTATATATAGGCGAAGGAAGTCGGTCAGGGGAGCCACGAGGGGCCCACGAGGGTGGGGGCGCGCCCAGGGGGCAGGCGCGCCTCCCTGCCTCGTGGCCTCCTCGTTGGTTGCTTGAAGTCCACTCCAAGTCCTCTGGATCACGTTTGTTCCAAAAATCACGCTCCCGAAGGTTTCATTCCGTTTGGACTCCGCTTGATATTCCTTTTCTACGGAACACTGAAATAGGAAAAAAAAACAGCAATTTGCACTGGGCCTTGGGTTAGTAGGTTAGTCCCAAAAATAATATAAAAGTGTATAATAAAGCCCATTAAACATCCAAAACAGAATATATAATAGCATGGAACAATAAAAAATTATAGATACGTTGGAGACGTATCAATGACGTGGTAAAAAACTTGGCCTGTTTGACGAAAGTTTGGACACACACCCCTCAGAAACAGGAGCAACTCACTAGAAGGCTCGTGGTTCCGAGAGGGAACAATGCATGTTTGATGACGAACGGGAGATAGCTTCCTCTTACGGCCTTCAATTTTTTCTATGTTTAATGTGCACTAGTACAACTGTCATGTGAAAAATTGGAAAATTTCAGGGGTCATTTGACCTTTTAAAGACATTTAAGTGATTTTCTAGCCATTTAATGACTGTAATTCAAATTTGAACTACATCTACATGCAACGGCTAACCATAATGGTTTGAAAAATCATCAGACGATGTAAATATCTGGTGTTCAAAACAGAAAATGTAAAGATCTGGCAAGACAACTGGCCCCCACATGATTGGCTCTCTATCTCGCGGCTCGAGGTTTGGTGGGTGAGTGGCGGGGATCATTAATCAGACACGGTTCTGTATTGGAAACCATCAGCTATTGTGTTCACAGACGGATTTTGCTGCGGGAATCGTGTGTAATTCAAACTACAGTACTCGTAAATTCCGGCGGCCGACATGTGTACTGTCCCCGTGGATCTAGATTCTGGCCGCCAATAAATACTACCTTGCTCACGTTGTCCCGCCTGCATTCTCATCTACATCCTCCCCTCGCTCGCCCTCTCTCTCTCTCTCTCTCTCTCTCTCTCTCTCTCTCTCTCTCTCTCTCTCTGCCATGGCACCGCCGGTCTGCCCACGCGCTGACGAGGAGATGCCGCCCCCCGAGTACGCTCACTCGAATAGCAACGACGAGGACCCCTACGCGCCACCGGGCGAGGTTGCGCCGGACCCCCCAACTTTGGATTGGTTTTGGGGCCAGTACAATCTTTGTTTGTGGAAGTCGCTGCCGCCGGCTGAGAAAGCTTGGCAGGTGGCATTCAAGAAGGAGATGGCAGAGGAGGACGCCGCCTGGAAAAAGGAGGCGGCGGAGCTTTGGGGGCGGGCGCGTCGTCGTGCCGAGGAGGTGTACGAAGATGGTACTTCACGAGGAAGGTCATAGGCGCTGGGTGCCTCGTTGCTGCGTGGAGGTGGGCCGATAAGCTCCAGCGTGCCACCAACGAGGAGCTCCGCTGGGCGCCCAACGAAATGGCAAGATCGTTCGCGCGCGTCCGCCAACAAGAGGCAGATCGGTACGTCAAGCGCTGCGAGGCGGAGGAGGCGGAGTACTGCCTCCACACTGGGAAGACGCCGCGCACCAGGGAGCTGCTGGCGAGGGGCTGCCGGAATACTGGCCCCAGGAGGGATTATTAGTTTTAGTATTGTTCGTTTTCAATTTTATGCATTGTACCTAGTACTTAAGTATCATCACATATATGTGATGATATTATATATATATATATATATATATTCTGTGATGAACTAATGAACAATTAATATATATATTATGAATTCCATTTTCTATCTTTTTTGTATACTAATTTGAATCTTGCTGTTATCATCCACATATAGAGAATGGAAAGCATATATACACACATTGAAACAGAACATATAATAACGGAAAGCAGAGTACACACATTGAAACAGAGGAATAAACAGAGCAATACTATGATTGCTGTGAATACATAGCTATCCACGTCGAAACGACTCAACAAAATAAAACGCGTCCATGAGACCATGACCAGCAGCCCTTGCCTACAGTAGCTCTTGGCTCTGCCTGAACTCGTGCAGGCGTTTGTCCAAGCGGTTGACACGCTCGCGGTACATCTGGAGCGCGATCTCGAGCTCCAAGTTGGCTATTTAATCAGAGATCACCAGCTCGAGGATACAATAGCCATGTTCCTCTACTGCGTCCAGGTGGACACCTGGGCCAAGGAGGCGGTCGAGCGTACGGACCAGCGCGTTGGCGTCCAGCGGGCCGCGGACAAGGCGAACAGCGGCACCCATGCGAACGGCGCGGCGGGCGTCCGGTGCAAGTACGGCGCGGAGGGCCTCTGCCCACTCCTGGCGAGGAATGGGGGTACTGACGGGACGTGTACCCAGCTGCGACGCCGTGTCGATAGTAGGCAAGTGCCGATGGATCCGCTCTTGCTGTGCGGCGCGCCGCGCCTCTCGCTCTGTGGCGCTCCAACGGTCTCGCCGTGCGGTGAGCCGCAACCTATCAGCACAGACGCGCCTAGCTTGCTCTACGGCGCGCCATCGATCATGTTGTGCGGTGAGCTGCAGCCTGTCGGCGCTGACATGCCTATCTTGGTCCGCGACGCTCAAGTGCCATGCGCCAAAGGTCTGCTCAACCCTGGCGATGACGCGCATCACGATGTTGTCCATTGTGTTGCCGGGGAGCGCCTCGGCCTCGACGGGCCGTGGCGCCTGCTCGTTTTCCTCGTCGACGAGGTTGACGGCAGAGGCGGCGCTTTGGTGGGTTGGCATGCTTGGAAAAGGTGGATGTGCTACATGCTGTGCTTGTCGCCTCCGTGCGTCGCGCGACGCCTAGGTTTATGCGCAATATCACTGGGTGGTGGGAAACAAGTGAGGAAATGGCGGGAAATGGTGGCGTGTTCATAAAACACCATCAATTAATGGAAACGTAGCATAGAAGGAACATCAAGCTAGCACAAGAAGTAGATGATGATCAGATGAACACGGACCACACTAGGGAACCCATCGGTGATGAATTCATCAATCGCAAACGGTTGAATACTAGCAAGCGTTTGCCCACAACACAGACGGCTTATTCCATCACAAATAGGTCGGATGGATCAACTGTATGCCATGTATCGCGCATTGTCAAAAATTAATGCGGTACACCTTCTTTAACATGTGTTAAAAAATAAAATAAATAAAAAACAAGGACCTCGAGGTTAACTTAACTCATGGGATGGATCATCCAGGTCAAAGGTTATTTAATTTGACCGGGATGACCCATCTCATCAGTTAATTTAACATCAAGACAACTTCCCATCCAGTCACCCATCTGATGGCTGCTCCAGCCTGAGCGCACTTAACTTGAGAGTTCTCTTAGATGAGCTATTGGTGGAACAGCTAGTCCTTGCTGATATAGGATGCCTCTTCGCATCCTTATGGCCAATAGATGTTGTGTAGACAGAGCATATCACATACGTCTTATTAGAAGCAATCGTCTGTGTTATTATCGGTCTTCGCACACATTTCTGATTACAGACCTGTTTGCCGCGTATCACACACATCTTGATATATTGAACCGTTTCTGTTCTCTTGTCTCAACGCAAACAGTTCATCCGAGTGAACCGCATGCCGTATATCGCACACACCTTGATCTGGCTGACTGTTTCTTTTGTGTTGCCTAATCACAAACAGTTCATCCGAGTGAAACGTAAGCCGTATATCGCACACGCCTTCATCTGGCTGCCCGTTTCTTTTGTTCTGCCACATCGCAAACAGTTAATTGAACTGAACCGTATGCCCAACATCGCACACGCAACTAAAATCTGAACCGTGTTTGATGCATCCTCCATCGCAAACGTTTTGCACCTTTTTGACGGTTTTTTACACCACCGTTTGTGATTAATGCATCACAGATAGTTTCATAGAAGGGCCTCTGATTGTAGTGTCGCGTTAGCAACAACCTGCAGTAGTGCACTAGTGAAATCTATGGCCCCCGGGTCTCTTCTTTATCATATTTGCCTTCGAGATCTATTTTTATTTCCTTTTATTTTCAGATCTATTAATCCAATAACCAAAAATACCTTGCTGCAATTTATTGCTATTTATTTTATCTCACATTCCCGTGAGATCTATTTATCCAATCTACTACAATTTTATCTATCTTTTTAGCTGGGAGGGATTGACAACCCCTCTTTTACATCGGGTTGCAAGTATTTGTTCTTTTTGTGCAGGTACCATTTACGTGGTGTTGCGTGGTTCTCCTACTGGTTCGATAACCTTGATCTCATCCCTGAGGGAAATACCTACCTTAGCTGTGCTGCATCATCCCTTCCTCTTTTGGGGAAATACCGACGTAGTTCAAGCCGCATCAAAAGGAATTTCTGGCGCCGTTGCTGGGGAGACATCATCAACGTCTACCAGGTTCCTAATCACAAATCTCATCTCCTTGCAATTTACATTATTTGCCATTTGCCTTTCATCTCCCCCACTTCACAAAAATTTGTCGTTTTATTCTCCCTCCTTTTCGTTCGCCGTTTTCTCGACATATCTATTTTTTTGTGCAATCTTGTTTGCGTAGTTGCGATGTCTCAAGAAAATACCAAGTTGTGTGATTTTTCCAATACCAATAATAATGATTTTATTAGCACTCCGATTGCTCCTCCCGCCACTAGTGCGGAGTCTTGTGATATTAATGCTGCTTTGTTGAATCTCGTAATGGAAGATCAGTTTTCCGGTACTCCTAATGAGGATGCCGCGTCCCATCTTAACACATTCGTGGAATTATGTGATATGCAAAAGAAAAAATATGTGGACAATGATATTGTTAAGTTGAAATTATTCCCGTTTTCTTTGCGAGATCGTGCAAAAATTTGGTTTTCTTCTTTGCCTCGCAATAGTATTGATTCTTGGGATAAATGCAAGGATGCTTTTGTTACTAAGTATTTTCCGCCCGCGAAAATTATTTCCCTTAGAACACAAATCATGAAGTTTAAGCAACTTAAGCATGAACATGTTGCGCAATCTTGGGAAATAATGAAATTGATGCTAATAAATTGTCCTACTCATGGTTTAAATCTTTGGATGATCATACAATTTTTTATGTGGGATTGAATTTTGTTTCTAGAAATCTTTTAGATTCCTCCATGGGTAGTACTTTTATGGAAATTACTTTTGGTGAAGCTACTAATTTGCTTGATAATACTATGGCAAATTATTCACAATAGCATCCCGAAAGAGCTCCTATTAGTAAAAAGGTTAATTCGATTGAAGAAATAAATTCTTTGAGTGAAAAAGTTGGTGCTCTTATGAAATTGGTTGCTAATAAAAATGCTCCTATTGATCTTAATGATGTGCCTTTGTCTACTTTGATTGAGCAAAATAGTGATGTCGTAGATGTGAATTTTTTTTCGTGAAACAATTTTAATAACAATGCTTATAGAGGTAATTTTAATCCTAGACCTTTTCCAGGAAATTCCTCTAATAATTATGGTAATTCATATGGTAATCCTTCTAATAATAATAACAGGAACACCACTAATCTTGAGAATAATATTAAAGAATTTATCAATGCTCAAAAGAATTTTAATATTACGATAGAAGAAAAGTTGAGTAAGATTGATGATGTGTCTAGAAGCATTGATATAATTTCTCATGATGTAGAAAACCTCAAGATGAATTTTTTTGTGCCTAAGGTTGAGGAATCAATTAAAGCTTTATATGTTTCTATGGATGAAAGTTAGAAAAGAACCGCTTGCTTAGGGCTAAAAGAGAATTTTTAGAAAGAGCGATTTCCAGCGATTGCTTTTATAAAATGGTGAAGATCTTAAAATGATTGGTGTTTCTTCTATTGATTCCTTGTTTTGTAAAATTAAGATTGATGATAAAGGGACTGAAGAAGAGTCAACTTTAGTTAGAAGGCGTCCCGATAATTTGGAGGGTGAAAATCTTGTTGAAAAAATTGATAAAAGTGGGTTTGCAGAGGTCAAAACTTTAACTAGTGATGTGCCCACTCTTTTTGATTACAAAGACTTTAATTATGATAATTGTTCTTTGATTGATTGTATTTCTTTGTTTCAATCCATGACAAATTCACCTCGTGCTTATGAACAAAATAAAGCTTTTACTAAACATATCGTTGATGCTATGATGAAAGCTTTGGAAGAAAAGTTGGAATTAGAGTTTTCAATTCCTAGAAAATTACATGATGAATGGGAACCTACTATCAAAGTCAAGATTTAAAATTATGAGTGTTTTGCTTTATGTGACTTGGGTGCTAGTGTGATGTGCTTGGTCTCACCAAATTGAAGAGTGTTCTTTAAATTTGCACTTGGCAGTTTCTACTATTAAAAAACCTTTGGGAAGAATTAATGATTTTCTTATTATTGCAAATATGATTTATGTGCCCATAGATTTTATTGTTCTTGATATTGATTGCAACCCGTCTTGTCCAATTATACTTGGTAGACCATTTTTACGTACTATTGGCGCCGTGATTGATATGAAAGAAGGCAATATTAAATTTCAATTTCCACTAAGGAAGGGTATGGAACACTTTCCTAGAACAAGAATTAAGCTACCATATGAATCAATCATGAGGGCATCTTATGGATCTAGAAATAAGGATGACAATACTTGAATCTTTGCTTTATGCCTAGCTAGGGGCGTAAAACGATAGCGCTTGTTGGCAGGCAACCCAATGAATAAATTTTATTTTTACCTTTTTCTTTCTGTTCTCGAGTGTTTGCACAATTATGCTACTGTTATGATTGTGGTTTTTGTGTTTTAATTAGTGTTTGTGCCAAGCAAAGCCTTTGGAATCATGTTGGGTGATAGTTGCTTTGATCATGTTGGAAAACAGAAACTTTGTGTGCCAGTCATAGAATTATTAAAAATCACAGAAGCATGATAAAATTCTGATTTTTTACACAATATTTATATAAAAATTTCCCACATTGTCCTAATTTTTCAGAATGTTTGGAGTTACAGAAGTATACAAAGTTTTCAGATTGCTACAGACTGTTCTGTTTTTGATAGATTTTGTTTTCTTTGCGTTGTGTGCTTATTTTGTTGAGTCTATGGTTTGTATTGGAGGGTATGAGCCATAGCAAAGTTGGAATACAGTATATATAATGCAAGAATAAAATATTAATGGGTTTTAAACAGTACTTAGAGTAGTGATTTGCTTTGTTATACTAACGGATCTCACAAAGGTTTTGTTGAGTTTTGTGTGATTGAAGTTTTCAAGTTTTGGGTGAGATCATGATGGATGAAAGAATAATGAGTAAGAAGAGCCTAAGCTTGGGCATGCCCATGGCATCCCAAGCTATTATCCAAAGAGAACCAAGCAACTAAGCTTGGGGATGCCCGAGTGGCATCCCCTCTTTCTTCTAGCGACCATCGGTATTTACTTGGAGCTATATTTTTATTCGTCACATATCATGAGTTTTGCTTGGAGCGTCTTGTATGATATGAGTCTTTGTTTGTTTTTATTTTATTTTGTGTCATCTATCCTTGCTGGACACACCTATTTGAGAGAGACAAATTATGCTATGACTTGTTAGAATTGCTCTCTATGCTTCACTTTAATCTTTTTGAGCTATGGAATTGCTCTAGTGCTTCCCTTATATCTTTTTGAGCACGGTGTGCTTTAATATTTTTGAAGAAATGCTCTCATGCTTCACTTAGATTTATTTGAGAGTTAGTAAATTTTTAAGAAATTCTCTCATGCTTCACTTAAACTATTTTGAGAGAAGAAACTTTTTATGCTCATGTTCTTCACTTGGATTTGTTTGAGCTATTAAAAGCAACATATGAAATTAGTCCCAAAGTGATAGATATTCAAGAGGGATATAATAAAAACTTTCATGAAGATCATTGGACAAAATAAACTTGATTCTTTGTAATAGTTTTGCGGTATGATGATATAATATGTGAGTCGTGTTGATGAGTAATTATGCTTTAGTAAGAATATTGGTGTTAAGGTTTGTGATTCCCTATGCAAGCATGAAAGTCAATAGTTATGCAATGAAATTACATCCTACTTATGGTGCATTATTCGGTGTTAGTTATGCTTAATGCTCGCTTATGAGATTTTTTGTTTCTTGGTTGGATGCTTCTCAATACTTTGCTAGCCTTCACTTGTACTAAGTGGGATTACTACTTGTGCATCCAAAACCCTTAAACTAGTTTTGCCATATGAGTCCACTATACCTACCTATATGCGGTATTCTTTTGCCATTCTAAGCAAATTTGTATGTGCCATCTCTAATCTTCAAAATAAATTTCATTTTTGTGTGCTCGTACCGCTCATGAAACGGTAGGGGGTGGCTGATATTTTTCCATGCTAGATGTGTTATTCTCAAGATGAGTGTTTATTCACTTGTTATTGCACGGGAGTACGACAAAGGTATTAGGGATGCCCAGTACCAAATGAAAAGTAAATTTATTTTATGTTGTCAAATAATAATTTCCTTGGAAAGTGTTGGTATGGACGACACCCGTGGATTCGGTTAGCCGTGGAATGTGAATGTATGGTGGAAAAAGGAATAAACTTTATTTTTTGTTTGGGAACTGCCTATGATATATCTAGCATGGAAAGTATTGGGAACTACTCAATCGTTTTCGTTGATAGGAAAAGCATGCCATCAAAAATATTTGATCTCTATTTTTTCGCTTTGAGCTCTGGCTCCTCTACAAATCCCTACTTCCCTCTGCGAAGGGCCTTTCTATTTACTTTATGCAAGTTTTATTTTTATTTGAGTCTCCATCTTCTCTTATAAAGCACCAACTAAGGGGCACTATGATCGTACTTGAGAACTAGGTGTAGCTAATATGTGAGTGTGTTTCATGAATGGATCAATGATTGAGCATAATGGGCTAGGGATAACTTGCTTTAGTGTTGATATTTTGAAAGACATGGCTGCTTGTTGATATGCTTGAGTATTGAAATCTTCATGCCAAAACTAGACTATTGCTTTGAATCATATAAAAGTCCAAATGTCCATGCTACAAAAGAAAAGAAATATGTGATGAACATGTTAGTCAGCATTCCACATCAAAAAATTTGTTTTTATCATTTACCGACTCGAGGACGAGCAGGAACTATGCTTGGGGATGCTGATACGTCTCCAACATATCTATAATTTTTTATTGTTCCATGCTGTTATATTATCATTCTTGGATGTTTTACAATCATTTTATAGCAACTTTATATCATTTTTGGGGACTAACCTATTGACATAGTGCCCAGTGCCAGTTGCTGTTTTTTGCTTGTTTTTTTACTTCGCAGAAAATCAATACCGAACGGAGTCCAAATGCAGCGAAATTTTTTGGAGATTGTTTTTGGACCAGAAGACACACGATGGGCCAAGGAAGTACCAGATGGGGGCTCCGAGGGGAGCACAACCCACCTGGGCGTGCCTGGGGGCCCAGGCGCGCCATGGTGGGTTGTGCCCACCTCAGCCGCCTCCCGCACCGCCTCTTTGCTCTATAAATACCCCAATATTCCAAAACCCTAGGTGAGTCGACGAAACACAATTCCAGCCGCCGCAAGTTCTAGAAACCACATATCCAATCTAGACACCATCGCAGAGGGGTTCACCATCCTCACTGGTGCCTCTCCGATGATGCGTGAGTACTTCATTGTAGACCTACGGGTCCATAATTAGTAGCTAGATGGCTTCCTCTCTCTCTTTTGATTCTCAATACAATGGTCTCTTGGAGATCGATCTATTTGATGTAACTCTTTTTGCGGTGTGTTTGTTGGGATCCGATGAACTTTGAGATTATGATCAGATCTATATTTTATCCATGAAAGTTATTTGAGTTTCTTTGATCTCTTATATGCATGATTGCTTATAGCCTCGTATTTCTTCTTCGAATCTTTGGTTTAGTTAGACCGACTAGATCGATTTTTCATGCCATGAGAAGAGGTGCTTTGTGATGGGTTCGATCTTACGGTGCTCAATCCCAGTGATAGAAGGGGAAATGACACGTATGTATCATTGCTATTAAGGATAACAAGATGGGGGTCTATACCTACATGAATAGATCTTTTCGACATCATGTCATCGTTCTTATTGCATTACTTCGTTTTCCCATGAACTTAATACAACAGATGCATGCTGGATAGCGGTCGATGTGTGGAGTAATAGTAGTAGATGCAGGCAAGAGTCGGTCTACTAATCTTGGACGTGATGCCTATATAATGATCATTGCTTGGATATCGTCATAATTATTTGAAGTTCTATCAATTACCCAACGGTAATTTTTTTTACCCGCCGTATGCTATTTTTCTCGAGAGAAGCCACTAGTGAAATCTACGGCCCCCGAGTCTCTTCTTTACCATATTTGCCTTCGAGATCTATTTTTATTCGCTTTTATTTTCAGGTCTATTAGTCCAAAAAGCCAAAAATACCTTGCTGCAATTTATTGTTATTTATTTTATCTCGCATTCCCGCGAGATCTATTTATCCAATCTACTACATATTTATCTATCTTTTTACCTGGGAAGAATTGACAACCCCTCTTTTACGTCGGGTTGCAAGTATTTGTTCTTTGTGTGCAGGTACCGTTTACGTAGTGTTGCGTGGTTCTCCTACTGGTTTGATAACCTTGGTTTCATCAGTGAGGGAAATACCTATCGTAGCTATGCTGCATCATCGCTTCCTCTTTGGGGAAATGCCGGCGTAGTTCAAGCCGCATCAACTTCCACCATACATTTCTGAGAGAGAACCACCTACTCATGTGTTGAGATCAAGATATTCCATTCCTACCACAAGAATCTTGATTTCTAGCCTTCCCCAAGTTGCTTTCCACTCAAATCATCTTTCCACCATAGCCAAATCTGCGAGAGTGAGTTGAGTGTTGGGGAGACTGTCATTTGAAGCACAAGAGCAAGGAGTTCATCATCAACACACCATCTATTAACTTTTGGAGAGTGGTATCTCCTAGATTGGTTAGGTGTCGCTTGGAAGCCTCCGTCAAGATCTGGAGTTGAACCAAGAAGTTTGTAAGGGCAAGGAGATCGCCTACTTCATGAAGATCTACCCGAGTGAGGCCAGTCCTTCGTGGGCGATGGCCATGGTGGGATAGACAAGGTTGCTTCTTCGGGGACCCTCTGTGGGTGGAGCCCTCCGTGGACTCGCAAGCCGTTACCCTTTGTGGGTTGAAGTCTCCATCAACGTGGATGTATGATAGCACCACCTATCAGAACAACGCCAAAAATCTTCGTGTCTCCATTGCGTTTGCCTTCTCCAAACCCTTCCATTTACCTTCATATGCAATGTTTTACTTTTCGCTGCTATACTCTTAAAATTGCATGTGTAGGTTGATTGCTTGACTTTTGCTAATTGCTAAAATCTGTCCACAACTAAAATTGGGAAAATGTTAGATTTTTATTTGGTCAAGTAGTCTAATCACCCGCCTCTAGCCATACTTTTGATCCTACAAGTGGTATCAGAACTTTGGTCACCATTTGCCTTGATTTCCATAGCTTTGCGATCACAGTCTTGGTTTCACAACCTAGGAGAGTATAGCGTCTAGCGAGGGAAATTACCACCGTAGAGGTCGTTACTTTGATGGTACAATTTTTTCTAGTTGGAAGCATAAGATGAAAATGCATATTCTTGGTCATAACCCCGCCGTTTGTGCTGTTGTGATTATTGGCTTGTGAAAGTGCAACTAATCCTCGAGTGGATTTGGTAATCCATAACAACATATAGCTAATTGAACTAATATCCTCTTAAGATGAATATTTCAGGAAGTTCAATGAGTGGCATGGCATGGAACAGAAATGTGGACCCCTCAAAATGCTTAGGACACTTATTGGCAAAAGCTCAAGACTCTTCATTTTGTTTTAAGTGATCCAAGATCACGTTGAGTCCATAGGAAAGCCAATACTATTAAAAGGGGATGAGGTGTTGCTTAATGGCTTGCTTGCTCAAATGATTAGTGTATTGGTCCAAAGCCCTCAACCACTTTCTCCATCCAAATATGTCAAACCCCTAAACTCCAACTCGGCCCCCCCGATTCTTTCTATCTGGCGCCACCGAGTTCATATGACATAGCCACTGCCAGAAACCCTTGCAATTAGGTTTCGCCGATACGGGTCTCGGTCTCACCGAGATGGCCTTGCCAACGCTCTGTGACTTTTTGCATTTATTTCGGTCACACCAAGTTATGCGATCGGTCTCACTGAGTTGACTTGGCATTCTCTCTGTTGCCTTATTGCTTCACTTCGGTCTCACCCAGGTGATGCAATCGATGCCACCGAGATGATGTTTTCCCTAAAGCCCTAGCACATTGGTCCCACCGAGATTCCTAACGTTCACATTTTGAACTAGTCAGTCCCACCGAGTTAAGCTATTTGGTCTCACTGAGTTGGGTCAAATGTGTGTAACGGTTGGATTTTGTGTGGAGGCTATATATACCCCTCCACCCACTTCTCCATATGTGAGAGAGACATCAGAACATGCCTACACTTCCACCATACATTTTCTGAGAGAGAACGACCTACTCATGTGTTGAGATCAAGATATTCCAATCCTACTATTGGGGATATAACTCCAAGGTATGGCCCGCCCAAGAGGGGCCGGGTCACACCGTTGGCGGCTTAAGGTGAGAAGGCCCAAGAAGTTTGAAGGCTTAAAGACCCGGAGGTGACTCAAGGCCGGAAGATGTGAACCGCTATATGATGACTTGTTCTGTAAGGCGGGTTTAGTTAGAAACCGAGCTGGTCATGTTTGTGTGAGCCGGCCAGGACTCTGTAAGCCGCCGGGCATCAACCTATATATAAAGGGGTGACCCGGCGGCGGGTTAACTCAAGAAACAACCAATCGAGAACTAGGTCAAGCATATTCGCTCCCTTGTAATCGAAACTCAAGCAATACAACTAGAAGCAGGACGTAGGATTTTACCTCGTGGAGAGGGGCCGCACCTGGGTAAACTCCTTGTGTCCTTTGTCCCGTTCAACCCCTTTAAGCTAACCTAGTTGCGATGTCTCCACACCTAAGTATTTACACTAGGGCATCTGCCATGTTAAGTCCATGACAGTTGGTGCCCACCGTGGGGCCAGAGCGCGGTGGTTTCGAGTTCTTGAAAGGCAACTTCGCAGGGATTAAGGGATACGCTGTGGGCCAGATGACCAAGAGCTGCCGCGGCAAGCTCTACATCAACGACGCTGGCTGGGGCCCCGAGGCCGACTCAATCAAGTATGGGTACCAGGTCCCCTTCGGCGGGATTCATGTCTTCATTGGCTAGATTGGCTAGTCGGAGCCTAAGCCAGACATCTGCACCGACATGATCAAGACGGCTCAGCGTGCACGACCCGCCAAGATCCAACGCGCCAGGAAGCCTGCCTTCATTGGTTTTATTCATGGGGCGGATTTTGAAGAAGGTTCTATGTCAGGTGGAGAGACAACCATCTACTCAGGTGATGAATCCTCAACCGGCGAAACCAAATCGATCTACCAATTGCCAGACGGCGGGCTTGGGGGCTATTCCGATGGCAACAGTATTCCGGACCCCTATGAGCCGCCGAGCTGGGCTGCTATTTTTATGGCTCGTACGCAACAGGTGATGAATTCATCGACCGCCGCAACTATGACCACCGACTCAACGGCTACTGCGACGGCCGGGGCAAGCAACCCTGTACACCCACCGGCTCAAGTTTTTTCTGAACTCCTGGATGCCCTGACAACTCTCTTAGCCGTGGAGGTAACCCCGTTGAATCAAGCACAACATTAGGTGGAGGTAGCAAAGTTACGAGATGAGGTAGCTCAGGCTAAGGAGGCACTCAATGCTGAGAATGCTAGGATGGAAACAGAGCGAGCTGCGTTGGAAGCTGAGTCGCAGCGGATCCAAGCAGAATCTTTTCGGCTTAATCTGGAACAAAATGCCTCGAACACCGTCATGTGAAGAAGGCATCAGACCCATCTGCCCCTAGAGTTCGAAGCAAGGAATCTTTTTAATACGCCTAGAGCAGGAACGAGTAACCTGCCCGGTGTAACCCGGGTCACCGAGGCGCCCGTGGACAGGGCGATGGGTCAACCACGTGCAGTAGACCCGCCTCGCTTACCTTTAACTCCGCCTCAACAGGTGTTAACACCATCGGGTCATTTTTCCAGCCCCCTGGATAATATGATTGCTGTGGCTTCACGATTGGTGGCTCTTCCCGTTGAAGGTGAGTCTCCTGCCGCAGTTGAGGCACAGATGGCAGTGGAGCTTCTTCAGACAGCAGTAGCTCAGCATCGGAACCAACCGCGTGGGCATGAGCTGCCGTGGGATGATAATAATGTCAAGGCCTTACTGGATCAGGCCAAGGCACGTCAAGAGGCAGAGCTGGCAGCTCAGTTAGTGGCTCATCAGCAACTCCAACGTAACTCGTCAGTGTTTATAGAAGCCGAGATGACTTCCAGGACAGTGGGTGTGCCATGGTTAGCGCCGGCTCTACGCAATGAGCGTTTGACCAAGGATTTCAAGGGCCCTCGAAAAGTACCCAATTACACTGCGGATCAGCCCCCGGATGCTTGGATTGAGAGCTACGAGCTGGCTACGGAGATGTTGGATGTTAACGATGTTGTGTGAACCAAATATTTCACCATGATGTTGGATGGGCCGGCTCGCACCTGGCTAAAGGGATTGCCCCCTAATTCCATCGACTCATGGACTGAATTGATGACGCGTTTCATTCATAATTTCAAGGATACATGTAAGCAACCTCTGTCGATTATCGACCTGGACACTTGCATTCAGTGTGATGATGAGTCAACCGCCCATTGGGTTCGCCGGGTCTCAACTATTATCCACTCGTCGGATAGCATCAACGCTGGTTCTGCTATTTTAATTTTGGAGAAAAATTGCCAGTTTATTCCCCTCAAACAGAAGCTAGGGCGGCTTAAATGTCATTGCAATGACATGGGAGAGCTCATGGCGGCTCTTATCAAATACGCTGACTCAGACAATACTAAGGATCCTGATTCAGATGAGGAAAAATATGGTAAGGGGAAGAAAAACAGCAAGGGGCAGCCGCAAAATATGACAGGTCAGAGCCAAGGTAACAATGGTAAGCACAAGCATACTGACGGTGGGTCAGACTTTGTGGCCAACACTAATGCATGGAACGGTGATCGTCGTCGTAATGGAAAATTTCAACCCTAGTTTGAGAGGCTGGAGTTCAATTTAGAGGCGATATTGAACCAACCTTGCCCAAAACACGGTCGTCCCGATCAGCCATTGTCGGTGTACAAAAGAAGGGGCTCTCCTTTTGACCCCTTTACTTGTGCACGGGCAGTCAGAGCCATGCGCCACGGCCGCACCTGGCAAGGCTGGGGAGGTAAACCGAGGCGGAACCAGAAGCACAAGACAAGCAAAAGCAACGCCAAGACCAAGACACAGAGAGCAAAGGGACGAAGCAGGTTTCCCCGGGAAGATCCTTGTCAGGGCAGCCTCTGCGGCCCCGGCAAGACCCTTGCCGGGACAGCCCGCCACAACACCAACAGAGCGAGCCACCCTCGAGCCCACGGTTCCCGCACACCATCAACTGCGTCGGACCAGGGATCGGGAAGCACCTCCATGGTGGTATGCAGATCTTTGTGAAGTCAAGGAACAAACACACTCTTGATCAGAAGAGTAAGATATGACGAACCTCGGCAAGATCCTTGCTGAGGGAATCCACAAGGCCCCCGGCAAGATCCTTGCCGGGGACGACCACGACGCCATGACAAGACCCTTGCCGGGACCCCGGCAAGGCCACGGCCAGGCCCGCACGCCGCCAAGTTTCTCACCGCCAATCCAATGCAACTCCCAACCCACCAGCCGGGCAGGCATCTGCGTGTCATCAAAGGGCTCCTTCGCCAACTCATCACGTGCTTACGTGGTGCATGCAGATCTTCTTGAAGGCTCCACCACCGCGCCACCTCAGCTGCTTGCCTGCCTACATGGCGCCACATGCACTGCTGGCCAAGGCGCGTGTCGAAGCGAGGAGGAGCGGCAATGGACGGGACGGGCCTCACCCCCGTCACCAATAAAGCGAAGGGACACCTAAGCTGCGCATTAAATGCGCTTTGTCCCGTAATGGCTAGCGATAAGCTTAGCCACAGTACCTCGATGCCACCTCCTGGTGCCACTGTGGCGATCCCTTTGCCTATAGAAGGAGACCCAAGGCATCCAGGAGAAGGATTCAGACTCTTGGACAAGTTACGCTCCCTGTAGCTAGTTCGAGCTCCTCAAGAACACAGATATACAACCACCAAAGCAGGACTAGGGTATTACGCATCTCTGCGGCCGGAATCTGGGTAAACGACCCGAGTGTTTGCACTGACTGTTGATCCTGCTCTCCTCACCACTCCAGCGCCCCGCAACCGTAGAAGGGATCCCCTTGATCCCATAGGTGTCGTTTCACACCAACAGCCATCAACTCACCCGTGGAAAGATTGTCATATCATGAGGGAGTATAAGAACTCCAGCTTTCACCAGGACCATAACAACGGTAATGGCCCGCACGGCGGGCAGGCTCCGGCTCTCACGGGCCCGGCTTTGGAGGTGGCGGCTCAAACTCCGGATTTCAAGGCCAAGGCAATCAAGGTAGTTTTAATCAGCAGCCTAGTCAAGGCAATCAGCAGCAGCAGTTCTGGTATCAGAGTAATCCAAAGCAGCTGAATAGTGGCCAATATCATGTTTCTACCATGAGCCTGTGCAAGCGATATCAGAAGGTTCATAAACGAGCGGTGAGCGTGGTTCAGCCGGCAATCCCTCGATACTTACAATGGTCAGAGTAGCCCATTGTATGGAGCCGCGAGGATCATCCGCCCCAGATTGACAACCTGAGTTAGCTAGCTTTTGTGGTTGCTCCTCAGGTTGGAGGTTACAAGTTCACTAAGGTGCTTATGGACGGAGGCAGCAGTATCAATATCCTTTATTATGATACTTTTCGCTGTATGAATTTGACTGACAAAGATCTTAAGTCGTCCTCTACCGTATTTCATGTGGTGGTCCCTGGTAAGTCGGCATATCCAGTGGCTAAGATAGCCTTGGAAGTAGCTTTTGGCAATGAGCATGATTACAGGGCCGAAACATTGAATTTTGAGGTGGTCAAGATCAAGAGCCCTTATCACGCCTTGTTTGGACGGCCGGCTTATGCCAAATTTATGGCACGACCTTGTTATGTTTATCTAGAGCTTAAAATGTCGGGTCGCAAGGGTACCATCACGGTGCTTGGTGACAGAAAGATAGATTTGGAATGTGAAGAGGGCGATGCTACTTACGCTGAGTCTGATTGTGCAACAGAGGAGCTGAAGTTCTATAAAGATAATGTTGACCTAGTGGATATGACCCCCTTGAAGAAGCCAACCACAGAGCATGACCCTTTGTTGAAGTTTAACTTAGCAGATGACACCAAGCAAGTTGATTTTGTCCCTGGCGACTCATCCCAGCAGTTCATTATCAGTGCTAACATGGATCCGAAATAGGAAAGCACACTCATCGAGTTCATCCGTGAGAATCGGGACATCTTTGCATGGAAGCCTTCAGACATGCCAGTTGTACCGAGGGAACTCGCTGAGCACACTCTCAATATTGATCCAAAGTTTAAACAGGTCAAGCAATTCCTTCATTGTTTTAATGAAGAGAGGCGCAAGGCCATTGGAGAAGAGGTGGCCCGACTCTTAGCGGCCGGGTTCATTGTTGAAGTTTTTCATCCTGAGTGGTTGGCTAATCCGGTGCTGGTGCTTAAGAAAAACGACACTTGGCGTATGTGTGTGGATTACACAGACCTTAACAAGGCTTGTCCGGCTGATCCTTTTGCTCTTCCTCGTATTGATCAGATCATTGATGCTACGGCGGGTTGTGAGCGGTTGAGATTCTTAGATGCTTATTCTGTTTATCATCAGATCAAAATGGCAGTTAAGGACCAGGAGAAGACATCTTTCATCACTCCTTTTGGAGCCTTCTGCTATGTGTCTATGCCTTTCGGGCTCAAGAGTGCCCAGTCGACTTATCAGCTTTGTGTTCAGAACTGCCTTCACAGCCAGGTAGGACACAATGTTCATGCTTATGTGGATGATATCATTGTGAAATCCAGGAAGAAGGAGACCTTGCTAGAGGATTTAAAGGAGACCTTTGACAACCTCTGGGTCTACAGGATGATGCTTAACCCGGCCAAATGTGTTTTTGGTGTGCCAGCAGGCAAGCTATTGGGTTTTTTGGTCTCTGAGAGAGGTATTGAAGCTAACCCGGAGAAAATCAAGGCTATCACTTCTTTGGCTAAGCCGGCGTGTATTAATGACGTCCAGCATTTGGCGGGTCATATTGAGGCCTTAAGCCGGTTTATAAGCTGCCTGGGAGAGAAGGCTATTCCTCTATACTAGACGATGAAGAAAACAAATCACTTTGTCTGGAGTGATGCTGCCAATCAGGCGTTCGAGGCGCTTAAAAAATAGTTGGCTGAGCCGCCGATTCTTGCAGCTCCTATCGAGAAGGAACCCTTACTCTTATATGTGGCTGCTAACAGCAGAGCTGTCAGCGTAGTGGTTTTTGTGGAGAGGAACGAAACATGCAAGAAATATCCGGTTCAAAGGCCGGCTTACTATGTCAGTGAGGTGTTAATTGAGTCTAAGCAGAGGTACCCACATTGGCAGAAGCTAGTCTACAGAGTGTTCATGTCTAGTCGCAAGTTGAAACATTATTTCTTTGGTCATCCTATTACGGTGGTCAGTTCGGCTCCTTTAGGGGACATTATTCAAAACCGAGAAGCCACAGGCCGGGTAGCCAAGTGGGCCGTTGAGCTTGGTCTTGATGGGTTGAAGTATATGCCAAGGACATCTATCAAGTCACAGGATCTTGTGGATTTCATCGACGATTGGACAGAATTGCAGACACCAGAGGAAAAGCAAGATAACACTTACTGGACGGTTCACTTTGACAGGTCAAGGCAGCTAGAAGGCTCGAGGGCTGGAGTTATCTTGACTTTCCCACGAGGTGATAACTTTCGTTATGTGCTACGATTAATGTTCCCTTGCACTAATAATGTAGCTGAGTATGAGTCTATACTCCATGGCCTTCGGGTGGCTAAAGAGATGAACTTAAGTCGGGTGAGGTGCTTTGGCGACTCAGATTTGGTGGCTCAGCAGGTCTCAGGAACTTGGGATTCTAAAGACCCGCTCATGGCGGCTTATCGCCTGGCGGTTGACAGTATTGCTGGCCATTTCAACAGTTATCAAGTGGAACACGTTGATCGTAGAAAGAATGAGGCGGCTGATGCTTTAAGCCGGCTGGGGTCTCAGTGTAAGCCGGTGCCACCCAATGTGTTTCTTAACATATTGCATAACCCTTCAGTTAAGCTACCGACAGTAGAGGATCTTGCAATCCCTGACCCAGAGGCATAGTTGGTGGCGGCTCTTCATGCTATTCCTGATTGGGCGATTCCTTATTTCTCTTATATGACCTGGGGAGAGTTTCCTGAGAATGAAACTTCGGCCAGGCGAATAACCCAGAGGTCTGAGTCGATGACCATTGTCAATGGCGAGTTGCACCGATGTAGTATCATAGGTGTGTTCCAGCGTTGTGTTTCCCCTGAAGAAGGCCGTGAGATTCTAAGAGAGATTCATGAACGAGATTGTGGCCATCACGTCGGTTCTAAGTCTCTCGTGGCCAAGGCTTTCCGTCATGGATTTTATTGGCTAACGGCTCATGCTGATGCAGAAGATTTGGTTAGCAAGTGCGACGGCTGTCAGAAATTTTCCAGACGGGCTCATGTGCCGGCTCAAGAATTGAGGATGATTCCAATCACTTGGCCATTTGCAGTTTGGGCGCTGCATATGGTTGGACCTTTCAAGAGATCCAAGGATAAAAAGACCGACCTTTTGGTGGCGGTTGATAAGTTTACAAAAGTGGGTTGAGGCAGAGCCGATCAGTAAGTGTGATGCGGCAATGGCGGTTCAATTCATTAAGAAGGTGATCTTCCACTTTGGCCATCCGCATAGTATCATAACTGATAATCTGTCTAAGGGCGCTATGAAAGAATTCTGTCAATGAGAGCATATTCATCTTGATGTTTCATTGGTGGCTCAACCCCAGTCCAATGGTCAAGCTGAAAGAGCCAATCAAGAAATCTTGAGAGGCATCAAACCCCAGCTTATGGTCCCTTTGCAGAGGACGCCGGGTTGTTGGGTTGAAGAATTACCCTCAGTGCTTTGGAGTATAAATACCACCCCCAACAGATCAACAGGTTACACGCCTCTGTTCATGGTTTACGGGGCAGAGGCGGTTCTCCCAAGTGACATCCGTCATGTTTCGCCCCGTGTGGCGACTTATGTTGAAGCTGACAACGAAAAAGCATGTCAGGATGCTCTGGATATATTGGATGAGGAACGTGACCTCGCGGCGGCTCGTTCGCCGATTTATCAGCAAGATCTGCGTCGTTATCATAGTCGTCGGGTTAAAACCCGGATATTTCAAGAAGGCGACTTGGTGCTCCAGCTCATCCAGGATCAAACAGATATGCACAAATTATCCCCGCCTTGGGAAGGGCCTTTGGTGGTCAGCGAGAATCTGAACAACAGGTCGTAGTACCTCATTGATATTTGAGAAAACAAGGACTTGCGCACATCGGAGGAGGAGACCCACCGGCCGTGGAACATTGCTCATCTGCGACCATATTACACTTGAGCCACCGGCTCTTGTGCTCTACATATATTCATCAATGTATATATTTTGATCAGTATAATAAAGCTAGCATCCCTGATAATTTGGGGCCTCTGTCATTTCATTTCAAAGTATTTGAGTCTTTATTGTCTGTTCATAAGGTCATTTGGGGGCTTCCTGCTCAATGAGCATAGCTATTCACACCCTCTTGATCCGATTTTCGAGCCGACTCATTGGTCACTTGGGGGCTTCCTGCTCAATGAGCATAGCTATTCACACCCTCTTGATTCAGTTTTCAAGCCGACTCATTGGTCACTTGGGGGCTTCCTGCTCAATGAGCCTAGCTATTCACACCCTCTTGATCTGGTTTTCAAGCGGACTCATTGGTCACTTGGGGGCTTCCTGCTCAATGAGCATAGCTATTCACACCCTCTTGATCCGGTTTCCAAGCTATCTCATATGGTCATTTGGGGGCTTCCTGCTCACCTAGCATAGCTATTCACCCCCTCTTGATCCGGTTTACAAGCTGAATTTGAGTTTAACCGGCCTGTTTGCAAGATGCTACTCCGCCAGGTGACCCTCCAAACTCTTGATAGTTACTCTTTACAATAAGACCCCGAACTAGTCAAGGTTAAAATGACGACCTTTGTCATGAGAGAGCCGGCTTACAGAGAGCTAGGATAAACTCACCTGCTGTCGTAGTCTCTCCACTATGTGGACCATTCGTACTCTTAACAGTCAATCTTTTCAATAAGACCCTGAACTAGTTAAGGTTAAAACGACATATTTATGTCACGTGAGAGCCGACTTACGGGGTAAAAACTGATTTTTTTTTTCAAAAAACAAAATGGAGCTAGACTCTTCTGGACTTGTAAAGCTTCTGGCTTACAGACTTACATCCTTACTGCATCATTATGATATTGGTCTATAGGTATGACTTCATAATTCAATAAATATTTTGGGTTTTTCTAACCCGCCCTGGTTATAGACTTTAAGTTGCCAGAACATATTATATTGGACATTATGACCCGCCCTGGTGTAAACCACTAGGGTATATGTTGTTCACTATGTGTGCAGGAACATGGCAAAATAACATGATATTCTTTCCAAATTCATCAGTGGCACACAAAATATTTCTTCAGCAGTGTTAAAGCTCAACATGCACGATGGCGTGTCAGCCCGTGTTTTAACTAGCCTATTACACGGCTTTCTCAGCCCAAATGATTAAGAGTTTTTTTACAAGAAGTGCTGCGCTGTAATCTGGAGAGCCGCCCCTTGGATCAATTGTTTTGGCCTTGGCGCGTTGAAGGCTTCGGTTTATGTTGCACTGGTTCTTCTTCTTCTTCTTCTTCTTTTCTTCTTCCATTGGCTGGAAATCAGGTGATGTCCAATTGATGCCAGTTACAGCTTTGAATACATCCTCGTCATCTATGAGCGTGGATGGATCAATATCAGGAGCAAAAGTGTGCTTACGTGTTGGCGGAATAAGATCCATAACTTCATAAACCGGCGCCTTCACTTTTGCATTTTCAACATTATAAGCTGCCTGATACTTGGTTAGATCAATTTCCTCAGCCAGTATGCTCGCCAAAGGATGCATCTCCCTTACACATTTGACAAAGTCCTCTACATCAAAGGGAGACCCATCTTCTTTGAAGCTCGGACAGCTAGTGGCCATCTCCTCCGGGTCTAGCTCCACTTGCCACGCTATGGCCCAGCTCAGGGCGGTGATGGCACCAGCCCTGGTAGCCGACCACTTTATCTCCTCCACCCTTTGGGGTACGACTGACACTTTGTCCAGTGTTTCCCTGATAAGTGCAGGTGGATGTTTGGTGTAAAAGACGACAGCTATAGTCCGCTGAGCACTGGTATATAACTGTTCAACCAACGTGTAAGTCGCCTTCAGCTTCATCAACATGTCTTTGCCAAGGTTAGAGCTTCTGGGGCCTGCAAACACAACACATGATAAGTCGCCAGGCGGGTTAAAGAAAGTTACTCGTGCAGAATTGCAACGCAATATCACTTACCAAAGATGGCGGCTGTCATTTGATTTACATGTCGCTTTAAACCGGATAACTCTTCAGTCACCGCTTTAAGAGCAGCTTCAGCATCTTCAGCTCTTTTTGGAAGAGCTGTTTTTTCGGTCTCCTAGCCTACACACATGACATTTCCACACACACCAATAAAGTAAACTATATATTACATGCATGATTAACTAGCATAAACGATCATTTGATCATCATCTACTTCTTGTGACGCTTGCTCTTCTTGTGGCTCGATCCGGGCTCGTCGATTTGGGTAACGAGGCACTTCCTCATGTCAACGATCCGCCTGTGCATCTCGTAGCATGTGTACACGCTCTTGGCCGCGAACCTGAGGTGAGGTTCATCCAGTTGCCGCATCCAGGCCTTGTGCTAGGATACGGGACTTGTTCTCTAGGCATCCTGCTTCATCTTTTCGTAGTAGGGGTCGATGATGGCCGAGGCGAGTTCGACCATGGAGTCCTGCTTCGTGCTGCCCTAGACCCTGTAGTGGTCACGGATTTTGAGAAGGTTCTTGCAGGCCAAGCCTGTAACACTGAGCGCTTTTACATCGTCTTTGATATCCACTGTGGCGAACTTGTAGTCGGTGCTGTTGACAAACCTGTTGAAATGGTCGCAAGGCTCTGTGGCCATGCAGTAGTGGTAGATGAGGACATGATGGCGCACGCACAACTGGGCGACGGCAACCTTGTGATCTATGCCGGGATGACCGGCGGTGTACTGGAGGTCGATGCCGACCACCTTGTACTTGTCTCCAGCAAGCAACTGCTCAATGCTGTTGATGTAGTCGTCCACCATGGCCGGGTCGATGGTGTACACCACCGAGAGATCCGTCTCCCTCGCGTGGGTCTCCACCCTATGCTCGCCGAATTCCATTAGAGCGCTGCCAGACATCCCCTCTCTATGTGTCGTCGTGGGTGTGCTTGTTGTGTTGTGGGGCGCGATCGAAAGGTTGAAGAGACTAAGGTTATAATGGCCGCAGGAATTAAAGGGGAAGCCGGACGGCCAGGAATATCGGCAGGCCCTGATGGCAGTTCTAATTTGCAGCGCGTAACTCCATCGTGCCGCACATAACTGCATCGCGTGGCAACGCGTGCGGTGCAACCGCATGCATATGGGCCCCCCGACGTGATCGTGCGCACGCCCAACCGCTAGCAGAGCGCGCGCGGAGGGACGTGAGCAGAACGCTCCGCGGCCGCCTCAAGGAAAAGCTGTCCACAAGCCAAACACGCCGACGGACGTGAGCAGAGCGCGCCAACGGACGCGTCAGAGCGCGCCGCGGCGCCTAATGGTGAGCACAGCGCGCTGCGGCGCCTAACGGCGAGCAGAGCTTGCCGAGGGACGCGAGCAGAGGACGACACAGTGATACATGGCAAATAAGACGAACTGTGCGAGTGATGTCGGAGACATCAAGCACGAATCAGATTAGAGTTGCGTGTGTGATACGTGGCAGACAATTGATCCATCAGAGCTGTTTGTGATGGAATAAGCCGTGTGTGTTGCGGGCAAACGCTTGCTGGTGTATAACCTTAAATTTAACAAAAAAAGTGTTAATGCATGTTACAAAAATTGTATAGCTGGAAACTATGTTCAAATACGACTCCAACGATATAATCTATGGCGACATGCATTCGTATTTTATTAGTTAAATCCTACTTATAAACCAGGACGGGGGTATAGTAGGTAATTAAATCGCAAACGTTTTTTTATTAACTGTATGTGTATGTGTCCTCTCGTCCTCCTCTTGCACGTCTTGTCACCCCGCTACCGTAGACAGCTTACAGCGCAAGCTTGCGCAGCGTGCGGGTGCGTTCTTTTGGCCAAACGGTGGCGCAAATGAATCATCGGTGAGCCCGTTCCCATGCAACCTCGCAGGTTCCCGCGCAAGCTTCCTGCCCGACTTGGTGAAATCCCCCAAATCCCAATGCTTACCGGCCTACTATAAAAACCCTCACGGCCGGCGAGTCCTGCGTCGCATGTTCCCCTCGCTCCCTGTAGCTTATCTCGTCTGCTTCTCCCACAATAGCCAATGGCACCGGTCCATCATCGTCACTCAGCCACTCTGCTGTCATCAGAGGACAGCTCCAGCTGGGAGGCTACACCGCGGCTGCGGCGCAGTCCCCGGCGTAGTGTAGTGCGCGTGGCGTCCCTGTTGGGTGTGCGCGGAATACCCACCACACGCTCCGCCGCCGCTACCCGTCGGCAGCTGTTGCCGGCCGCTGTTGCCGGCACACCACCGTCGAAAGCCAGGGCCATCTCCCGCTCTGCCGTCGTGGCCCGAAGGCGGGAGGTGGCGATCGTGGCCGCCACCCCACTGCCGGCCACCGTGGCCATCACCCGCTCCGCCACCGTGGCCCGAAGGCGGGAGGTGGTGGTCGTGGCCTCCACCCCATCGTCGGCCGCCAGCCCACCGTTGACCGCCGGGATCATCACCCGCTCCGCCACCGCCGCCCGAAGGAGGGGGCCGGAGGTGGAGGCCCGCACGTGCGTCTGCGACCTTGCGTGCTACATCGAGTTCCTGCGGGAGGAAGAGGAGCGCCTCGTCGAGCACGCAAAGAGCCTTACCGCAGCCGTGGCCGCAGCACACGCCGACGCAGAGGCGAGCAATCAGGAGATCTACGAGCAGTCCGGCCGCTTCGAGAGGGATCGTCTAGAGCGGCAGTGGGTGTTCTTGCTGGCGAGCATCGCTGAACGTGCAGCAGCGGCAGGCACCGTATTGCATTTGTCCAGCTCGTCGGTAGGCTCCTCCTCCTCCTCTGCCTCTTACTGAGCGTGCTCGGCAGAGGAGAGGCTGCTGGAAGTAGCACAAAGCCCCTCCGTGGTAGTAGTAGTATTTAGGGGCTATTTTGTTCAGTTCATCTCACTATAGATGTGTGGTTGAACTGTACAACGTACTTAAAATTAGCTAGTATATATAGTTGAACTAGCTATTTCAGTACGTGGTTGGCAACAATTGGGGAGAAGTTTGGTCGGTTCAGCTGTCGAGTTGAACTGTTTGTATAAATTAAGAACGACTTCTTAATCTATGAATGAAATCTATGCTTAATTACTGAATTTTAGTTGCAAAAATTACATAGTGCTAATGATTTCTAGCTGCATATTTTGACAAATCGCAGTGTTACAAGGATTGACAAATGGCAACGTTACTAGATCAACAAATGTAAATCTTTCCAGTTTGACAAATGGCAACATACCCAATATGACAGATGCAAATCTTACTAAATTGTTTGTACATGGTTGCACACGGGTCATCCAGAACAACCGTTTGCGTTGAAGGGATGCACAAATCCTGCGCTGCTCTCACTTTGCATACGGGTGTTTTATCTAAGTCATTTGGGATCAAGAGCTGCAGAAATCCTGCTTGGCACATTTTCTCTTGGCTTCCTGGGGAAGCTGTCGATTTGCATACGGGTGTTCTAACTAAAATGTTTGCGATGTGTGTTTTATATTTTAAAAACGAATTAAACTGCGGCTTGGGCGCCATTAATGGAGAGGACACGAGGAAGGAGGGTAACCATGGAAATCAAAGGGCTCGCTTCCCAGTGAGCCTGCACAGCGTACAACTCGCACGCTTCCCGGTGAGCCTGCGCACTCGAGGAAAGCTTGCACGCCTCTCGGTCAGCCTGCGCACCGGACGACACTCGCACGCCTCCCATTCAGTCGAGGGCAAGCAGCTGTCCGCACGGCACCTCCTACAGCCATTAAAACCAAGACACGTGGCGTCACATGAATGGCTAACAGAATTTTGGATTACTAGAATTTAAAAACCAGGCATCTCAATGTTTTGCCGGCAATCAACGGTGCCCTGGTGTTTGAAATTCATGCCCATTTCTTGCATGGGACCTAAGCATGCACCCAAGGACACATATTTGATTTTCAACCAATTTATATGCACTCGAGCATGTGCATGTAGTTCAAATTTGAATTATGCACATAAATGCATTGAAAACTCAGTTAATGCATAAAAATGTCCAAACGAACCCCGAAAAATCACAAAAATTCACACAACACTCCTGTTGTTCTATGTTGACACGAGAAAAAAAATTGAAAGCAATAAGAGGCAATGGATATAGTTTCGTCCCCAAAGGTGGGACATTCCCTACCGAAAACCATCATGCTTGTTGTGAGAAGCTTCGGTTTGTGAGAACCATATACCCACACCTGCCCCAAATGGGACAAAATTTGTACCACGGCATGTTGATGCTGCTCCATGATAGCATGCCAAGTTTCATGAATTTCAGACGAGCTTTGGATTTACGAGAATTTAAAAACCAGGCATCTCAATGTTTTGCCGGCAATCAACGGTGCCCTGGTGTCCGAAATTCATTCCCATTTCTTGCATGGGACCTAAGCATGCACCCGAGGACACATATTTGATTTTTCAACCATTTTATATGCACGGGAGCATGTGCATGTAGTTCAAATTTTAATTATGCACATAAATGCATTGAAAACTCAGTTAATGCATAAAAATGTCCAAACAAACCCCGAAAAATCACAAAAATTCACTCAACACTCCTGTTGTTCTATGTTGACACGAGAAAAAAAATTGAAAGCAATAAGAGGCAATGGATATCGTTTCGTCCCCTAAGGTGGGACGTTCCCTACCGAAAACCATCATGCTTGTTGTGAGAAGCTCTGGTTTGTGAGAAGCATATAACCAAACCTGCCCCAAGTGGGACAAAATTTGTACCACGACATGTTGATGCCGCTCCATGATAGCATGCCAAGTTTCATGAATTTCAGACGAGTTTTGGATTTACTAGAATTTAAAAACCAGGCATCTTAATGTTTTGCCGGCAATCAACGTTGCCCTGTTGTTCGAAATTCATTCCCATTTCTTGCATGGGACCTAAGCATGCACCCAGGACACATATTTGATTTTTCATACAATTTATATGCACTAGAGCATGTGCATGTAGTTTAAATTTTAATTATGCACATAAATGCATTGAAAACTCAGTTAATGCATAAAAAATGTCCAAACAAACCCCGAAATATCAAAAAAAATCACTCAACACTCCTGTTGTTCTATGTTGACACGAGAAAAAAAATTGAAAGCAATAAGAGGCAATGGATATAGTTTCGTCCCCAAAGGTGGGACGTTCCCTACCGAAAACCATCATGCTTGTTGTGAGAAGCTCCGGTTTCTGAGAAGCATATACCCAAACCTGCCCCAAATGGGACAAAATTTGTACCACGGCATGTTGATGCTGCTCCATCATAGCATGCCAAGTTTCATGAATTTCAGACGAGCTTTGGATTTACGAGAATTTAAAAACGAGGCATCTCAATGTTTTGCCGGCAATCAACGGTGCCCTGGTGTTCGAAATTCATTCCCATTTCTTGCATGGGACCTAAGCATGCACCCGAGGACACAGATTTGATTTTTCAACCATTTTATATGCACTGGAGCATGTGCATGTAGTTCAAATTTTAATTATGCACATAAATGCATTGAAAACTCAGTTAATGCATAAAAATGTCCAAACAAACCCCGAAAAATCACAAAATTCACACAACACTCCTGTTGTTCTATGTTGACATGAGAAAAAAATTTGAAAGCAATAAGAGGCAATGGATATCGTTTCGTCCCCAAAGGTGGGACGTTCCCTACCGAAATCCATCATGCTTGTTGTGAGAAGCTCCGGTTTGTGAGAAGCATAAACCCAAACCTGCCCCAAGTGGGACAAAATTTGTACCACGACATGTTGATGCCGCTCCATGATAGCATGCCAAGTTTCATGAATTTCAGACGAGTTTTTGATTTACTAGAATTTAAAAAACAGGCATCTTAATGTTTTGCCGGCAATCAACGTTGCTCTGGTGTTCGAAATTCATTCCCATTTCTTGCATGGGACCTAAGCATGATCCCAAGGACACATATTTGACTTCTCAACCAATTTATATGCACTGGAGCATGTGCATGTAGTTCAAATTTTAATTATGCACATAAATGCGTTGAAAACTCAGTTAATGCATAAAAATGTCCAAACGAACCCCGAAAAATAACAAAAATTCACACAACACTCCAGTTGTTCTATGTTGACACGAGAAAAAAATTTGAAAGCAATAAGAGGCAATGGATATAGTTTCATCCCGAAAGGTGGGACGTTCCCTACCGAAAACCATCATGCTTGTTGTGAGAAGCTCCGGTTTGTGAGAAGCATATACCCAAACCTGCCCCAAATGAGGCAAATTTTGTACCACGGCATGTTGATGCCGCTCCATGATAGCATGCCAAGTTTCATGAATTTTAGATGAGTTTTGGATTTACTAGAATTTAGAAACCAGGCATCTCAATGTTTTGCCGGTAATCAACGGTGCCCTGGTGTTCGAAATTCATTCCCATTTCTTGCATGGGACCTAAGCATGCACCCGACGACATATATTTGATTTTTCAACCATTTTATATGCACGGGAGCATGTGCATGTAGTTCAAATTTTAATTATGCACATAAATGCATTGAAAACTCAGTTAATGCATAAAAATGTCCAAACAAACCCTGAAAAATCACGAAAATTCACACAACACTCATGTTGTTCTATGTTGACACGAGAAAAAAATTGAAAGCAATAAGAGGCAATGGATATCGTTTCGTCCCCAAAGGTGGGTTGTTCCCTACCGAAAACCATCATGCTTGTTGTGAGAAGCTCCGGTTTGTGAGAAGCATATACCCAAACCTGCCCCAAGTGGGACAAAATTTGTACCACGACATGTTGATGCCGCTCCATGATAGCATGCCAAGTTTCATGAATTTCAGACGAGTTTTGGATTACTAGAATGTAAAAACCAGGCATCTTAATGTTTTGCCGGCAATCAACGGTGCCCTAGTGTTTGAAATTCATTCCCATTTCTTGCATGGGACCTAAGCATGTACCCAAGGACACATATTTGATTTTTCAACCAGTTTATATGCACTGGAGCATGTGCATGTAGTTCAATTTTGAATTATGCATATAAATGCATTTGAAACTCAGTTAATGTATAAAAATGTCCAAACGAACCCCGAAAATTCACAAAAATTCACACAACACTCTTGTTGTTCTATGTTGAGACGAGAAAAAAAAATGGAAGCAATAAGAGGCAATGGACATAGTTTCGTCCCCAAAGGTGGGACGTTCCCTACCGAAAACTATCATGCTTGTTGTGAGAAGCTCTGGTTTGTGAGAATCATATACCCAAACCTGCCCCAAATGGGACAAAATTTGTACCATGGCATGTTGACGCCGCTCCATGATAGCATGCCAAGTTTCATGAATTTCAGACGAGTTTTGGATTTACTAGAATTTAAAAACCAGGCATCTCAATGTTTGGTTGGCAATCAACGGTGACCTGGTGTTCGAAATTCATTCCCATTTCTTGCATGGGACCTAAGCATGGACCCAAGGACACATATTTGACTTTTCAACCAAGTTATATGCACTGGAGCATGTGCATGTACTTCAAATTTTAATTATGCACATAAATGCATTGGAAACTCAGTTAATGCATAAAAATGTCCAAACGAACCCCGAAAAATAACAAAAATTCACACAACACTCCTGTTGTTCTATGTTGACACGAGAAAAAAATTTGAAAGCAATAAGAGGCAATGGATATAGTTTCGTCCCCAAAGGTGGGACGTTCCCTACCGAAAACCATCATGCTTGTTGTGAGAAGCTCCGGTTTGTGAGAAGCATATACCCAAACCTGCCCCAAATGGGACAAAATTTGTACCACGGCATGTTGATGCCGCTCCATGATAGCATGCCAAGTTTCATGAATTTTAGATGAGTTTTGGATTTACTAGAATTTAGAAACCAGGCATCTCAATGTTTTGCCGGCAATCTACGGTGCCCTGGTGTTCGAAATTCATTACCATTTCTTGCATGGGACCTAAGTATGCACCCGAGGACACAGATTTGATTTTTTCAACCAATTTATATGCACTGGAGCATGTGCATGTAGTTCAAATTTGAATTATGCACATAAATGCATTGAAAACTCAGTTAATGCATAAAAATGTCCAAACGAACCCCGAAAAATCACAAAAACTCACACAACACTCCTGTTGTTCTATGTTGACACGAGAAATGTTTTTCAAAGCAATAAGAGGCAATAGGCAATTTTGTGTGAAGTTGGGGAGATGAAAATGAGAGGCAAATGGTGAATAATGTAAATTGCATGGATATGAGATTTGTGATTAAGAACCTGGTAGATATAGATGATGTCTCCCCGGCAACGGCGCCAGAAATTCCTTTTGATGCGGCTTGAACTACGTCGGTATTTCCCCAAAGTGGAAGGGATGATGCAGCACAGCTACGGTAGGTATTTCCCTCAGTGATGAGGCCAAGGTTATCGAACCTATAGGAGAACCACGCAACACCACGTAAATGGCTCCTGCACACAAAGAACAAATACCTGCAACCCGACGTAAGAGAGGGGTTGTCAATCCCTCATGGGTAAAAGATAGGTAAAATTGTAGTGGATTGGATAAATAGATCTCGAGGGAACGCGAGATAAAATAAATAAATAAAATTGCAGCAAGTTTTTTTCTGTGTTTTTGGAGTAATAGATCTGAAAATAAAATTAAATAAAAATAGATCTCGAAGGCAAATATAATAAAGAAGAGACCCGGGGGCCGTAGATTTCACTAGTGGCTTCTCTCGAGAAAAATAGCATAAGGCGGGTAAATGAATATTGTTAGGCAATTGATAGAACTTCAAATAACCATGACGATATCCAGGCAATAATCATTATATAGGCATCACGTCCAAGATTAGTAGACCGACTCCTGCCTGCATCTACTACTATTACTCCACACATCGACCGCTATCCAGCATGCATCTAGTGTATTAAGTTCATGAAGAAACGGAGTAATGCAATAAGGACGATGGCATGATGTAGACAAGATCTATTTATGTAAAAATAGACCCCATCTTGTTATCCTTAATAGCAACGATATATACGTGTCGGTTCCCCTTCTGTCACTGGGATCAAGCACCGTAAGACCGAACCCATCACAAAGCACCTCTTCCCATGGCAAGAAAAATCGATCTAGTTGGCCTAACTAAACCAAAGATTCGAAGAAGAAATACGAGGCTATAAGTAATCATGCATATAAGTGATCAAAAGACTCAAATAACTTTCATGGATAAAAACATAGATCTAATCATAAACTCAAAGTTCATCGGATCCCAACAAACACAGCGCAAAAAGAGTTACATCAAATAGATCTCCAAGAGACCATTGTATTGAGAATCAGAAGAGAGAGAGGAAGCCATCTAGCTACTAACTACGGACTCGTAGGTCTACAATGAACTACTCACGCATCATCGGAGAGGCACCAATGAGGATAATGAACTCCTCCGTGATGGTGTCTAGATTGGATCTGGTGGTTCTAGAACTTGTGGCGGCTGGAATTGATTTTCGTCGACTTCCCTAGGGTTTCTGGAATATTGGGGTATTTATAGAGCAATGAGGCGGTGCAGGAGGCCACCGAGGTGGGCCCATCCCAGCAGGGTGTGCCTGGGCCCCCAGGCGCGCCCAGGTGGGTTGTGCCCCCCTCGGGACACCCCTCTGGTACTTCTTTGGCCCAACAGGTGTCTTCTGGTCCAGAAAAACCGTCCAAAAAGTTTCGCTGCATTTGGACTCCGTTTGGTATTTATTTTCTGCGAAGTAAAAAACAAGCAAAAAAAGCAACTGGCACTGGGCACTATGTCAATAGGTTAGTCCCAAAAAATGATATAAAGTTGCTATAAAATGATTATAAAACATCCAAGAAAGATAATATAACTGCATGGAACAATGAAAAATTATAGATATGTCGGAGACGTATTAGAGTCCATGGCATCAATTGTTTGGATATGCAGTCCCAATACTTGTTTCTTCCCACACTGCATTGGTAAATCGAATGGTTAATCTGATAAGATGGTGCGTCCTTGATATGTTATATGAGGATGGGTTGTCAGACTAGTTGTAGCAACACACATCAAACTGGCTTTTACTGTATATTTCATGCGATTACATTTGGCATATCGAGATCTAAGCAATCTACAATAGGATGAAAAGACTGGCATACTTCACATTATTGGCAAACTCACTTCATAGAAACAAGCAATTCAACAATTCTGTGGGTAAATCAAAAGCGCCACTAGAATATTTTTCACTACCCCAATCAACACACAAAAAGGGGCGGCGCCATCGTAGGGGCTGGTATGGGCGGCCGCCTCAGGTGGCTGGAAAGTGTGCACCTAGTTTGAGTCGTCCAGGTTGGCCCAGGCTAGTTTTGTTCCTCGCACCGCACGAGCAGGCAATGTAAAAAAATGACGAAAAACGTTTCAATTTGGATGGGCAAATAACGTGAGTGCAAGGCAGGCCCTACAGCAGGCTCGCGGCCCAAACGAGAGCCTCCCATATCGATTGACAGCAGAAAAAATCCCCAATTTGTTCGCTCCATCATCCAGTCTGGTTCGCTCCTAACCTAGCCGCCACTGGACAGTGTGACAGAACTCTTCCTCGCGCCCTCGTTGTTCACCGGTCGCCGGGCTTCAAGCGAATGGAAGGACAAGAAGATGAAGATCAAACCCTGGGTGTGGCCTACGTGGGAGGCAGCGGTGGCAGCACAGGCATGGTATCGAGCATGCGCAAACGGATAGTCGCAGCTTGCAAGACCAGCATGCGCAACGAGAAGGTACATCACATCCCTGATTATGTCTAATTCAACTATTCAATTTTGACTAATAGTTAAACCTGATAGTGTTGTAAAACTGCTTGTATGTAGGGAATCTATATGAAAATGAAACCAATTTCTTCTTATTTTATAACTCCCCCAATCAATACTGAATTGACTGAACCTGATGTGTCTAATCAAGTTTCCGGTGCAAACATACAAGCTCATGTTGTTCTTGAGCCTGAAGTGTCTAATGAACAGACTGCTAATGAAGGATTTGATGCAGACATTTTACATGCTCCTGGTGATGAACATATAGTGTCTAATGAGGGATCTAATGCAAGCATTTTGCAAGCTCCCATTGAAGGATTTCTATATCTATACCCTTATATAGTGTGCGGATAACTTTGAAAGATGATCGTTGGATGAAGCCAATTCGACGGTGCAGAGATGGAAAATCCAAGCACTAATGGCCGTTGGATATCATCTACATTGCACCAAATTCTGCCACATGTACAATCTAGAAGACTCCATGGTTGAACTTAAGCATAATACACAAACCTCAAAACACAAGCACTTCTCCTTCGTTCTAGAATCTTCCGTATCATAATTTCCCAAACTTTTTTGTCTAAATGAAGTGCCATTGTTTGTATTTACTTTATGTTTTACAATGCACAATCCCATGAATCTTAACCTTTTTTATAAAAGTAATTGATTTTGAATGAGATGAACTATAAAAACTAAACGAACATCTAAATCATGCATATATGACTCAAAGCTTACATGCTATAGTGTGGTATTTATTCATAATTTGGTTGCCAAATCTCATGAGTGCAATGCACGTGTACCTTGCTAGTAGTGTCTAATGATGATCTGCTATGTTGAGAGAGAGAGATAGAGATTTGTAGGAATTGATGACAAGCAAATTAGTACATTTTCATGGCTTGACGAAACGTCGAGGCCATCTAACACAACATCCCCGTATCATGAAAACTTAGCATAAATACTTTTCTAACTGTTGTTTGAAACTATTGGCGTACTTGTGCAAGATAGATATTTTGATATGCATTTTGCGCACTGGTTATAGGTGCAACTAGACATGGATATTTTTGGCCAGAGAACAAATAATTCAAGCAAGTACAATCCATGTTAGTAGTCCTTGTACACCATGTTGTATTTTGTATTTTTTGGTTCTTACATCATCTAGTGTCTTATAATCTAGAACTACTTTGAATCATTATCTAGTTTCAAAGTGCATGTAGCTTTACATTTCTCAAGTTATGTTGATTTTCGAGGTGCAAGTGCCTTCATATTTTTTAAGTTAAATTTTCTCTCGTGGTAACTTGAATCGTGGATCCGCCACTGCACACAAATCATACAGGCAGCCAGTACGAATTAAATGAAATGTAGGGACTTACGCTAGCTCATTGTACAAGCTCACTGCAGCTCTGCTTGCGGTTGGGTGTGCAGGCATTGTGCTCCTCGCATCCCCCTCGGCATTTTTTGCACGACGAATGGTTGATCAAATGAGAGGAATCGACCTTGAAGGAAATATGCCCTAGAGGAAATAATAAAGTTGTTATTTATTTCCTTATATCATGATAAATTTTTATTATTCATGCTAGAATTGTATTAACCGGAAACTTAGTACATGTGTGAATACATAGGCAAACAGAGTGTCACTAGTATGCCTCTACTTGACTAGCTCGTTGAATCAAAGATGGTTATGCTTCCTAGCCGTAGACATGAGTTGTCATTTGATTAACGGGATCACATCATTAGAGAATGATGTGATTGACTTGACCCATTCCGTTAGCTTACCACTTGATCGTTTAGTATATTGCTATTGCTTTCTTCATAACTTATACATGTTCCTATGACTATGATATTATGCAACTCCCGAATACCGGAGGAACACTTTGTGTGCTACCAAACAGCACAACATAACTGGGTGATTATAAAGGTGCTCTATAGGTGTCTCCAATGGTACTTGTTGAGTTGGCATAGATCAAGATTAGGATTTGTCACTCCGATTGTCAGAGAGGTATCTCTGGGCCCTCTCGGTAATGCACAACACTATAAGCCTTGCAAGCAATGTAACTAATGAGTTAGTTGTGGGATGATGCATTACAGAACGAGTAAAGAGACTTGCCGAAAACGAGATTGAACTAGGTATTGAGATACCACGATCGAATCTCGGGCAAGTAAACATACCGATGACAAAGGGAACAATGTATGTCGTTATGCGGTTTAACTAATAAAGATCTTCGTAGAAATGTGGGAGCCAATATGAACATCTAGGTTCCGCTATTGGTTATTGACTGGAGACGTATCTCGGTCATGTCTACATAGTTCTCGAACCCATAGGGTCCGCACGCTTAACGTTCGGTGACGATCGGTATTATGAGTTTATGTGTTCTGATGTACCGAAGATAGTTCGGAGTCCCGGATGTGATCACGGACATGACGAGGAGTCTCGAAATGGTCGAGACATAAAGATTGCTATATTGGACGACTATATTCGGACACCGGAAGTGTTCCGGGGGTCACCGGATAATTATCGGAGTGCCCGGGGGTTATCGGAACCCCTGGGGGACTATTGGGCCTACATGGGCCATAGGGAAGAGGGGAGGCAGCCCACAAGGGGAAGCCGCGCCCCCTCCCTATAGGGAGTCCTAATTGGACTAGGGAGGAGGGTGCCCCCCCTTTCCTTCTCCTTTCCCTCTCCTTCCTTCCCCCTTCCTCCTAGTTGGACTAGGAAAGGGGGAGTCCTACTCCTACTAGGAGGAGGACCCCTTCCCTCCTTGGCGCGCCCCAAGGCCGGCCGGCCTCCCCCTTGCTCCTTTATATACGGGGGCAGGGGGCACCCTAGGACACACAAGTTGACATTGTTCTTAGCCGTGTGCGGTGCCCTCTCCACCATAATCCACCTCGGTCATATCGTCGTAGTGCTTAGGCGAAGCCCTGTGCTGGTAGCTTCATCATCACCGTCATCACGCCGTCGTGCTGACGAAGCTCTCCCTCAACACTCTGCTGGATCGTGAGTTCATGGGACATCACCGAGCCGAACGTGTGCAGATCGTGGAGGTGTCGTACCTTCGGTGCTAGGAACGGTCGATCGTGAAGACGTACGACTACATCAACCGCATTGTCATAACGCTTCCGCTTACGGTCTACGAGGGTACATAGACAATACTCTCCCCTCTCGTTGCTATGCATCACCATGATCTTGCGTGTGCGTTGGAATGTTTTTGAAATTACTACGTTCCCCAACAGTGGCATCCGAGCCAGGTTTATGCGTAGATGTTATATGCACGAGTAGAACACAAGTGAGTTGTAGGCCATAATAGTCATACTGCTTACTAGCATGTCATACTTTGATTCAGCGGTATTGTTGGATGAAGCGGCCCGGACCGACATTACGCATACGCTTATGCGAGACTGGTTCTACCGACGAGCTTCGCACACAGGTGGCTAGCGGGTGTCAGTTTCTCCAACTTTTGTTGAATCGAGTGTGGCTATGCCCGGTCCTTGTGAAGGTTAAAACAACATATACTTGACGAAAAATCGTTGTGGTTTTGATGCGTAGGTAAGAACAGTTCTTGCTCAGCCTGTAGCAGCCACGTATAACTTGCAACAACAAAGTAGAGGACGTCTAACTTGTTTTTGCAGGGCATGTTGTGATGTGATATGGTCAAGACATGATGCTAAATTTTATTGTATGAGATGATCATGTTTTGTAACAAAGTTATCGGCAACTGGCAGGAGCCATATGGTTGTCGCTTTATTGTATGAGATGATCATGTTTTGTAACAAAGTTATCGGCAACTGGCAGGGGGTGCCCCCCCTTTCCTTCTCCTTTCCCTCTCCTTCCTTCCCCCTTCCTCCTAGTTGGACTAGGAAAGGGGGAGTCCTACTCCTACTAGGAGGAGGACCCCTCCCCTCCTTGGCGCGCCCCAAGGCCGGCCGGCCTCCCCCTTGCTCCTTTATATACGGGGGCAGGGGGCACCCTAGGACACACAAGTTGACATTGTTCTTAGCCGTGTGCGGTGCCCTCTCCACCATAATCCACCTCGGTCATATCGTCGTAGTGCTTAGGCGAAGCCCTATGCTGGTAGCTTCATCATCACCGTCATCATGCCGTCGTGCTGACGAAGCTCTCCCTCAACACTCTGCTGGATCATGAGTTCATGGGACATCACTGAGCCGAACGTGTGCAGATCGTGGAGGTGTCGTACCTTCGGTGCTAGGAACGGTCGATCGTGAAGACGTACGACTACATCAACCGCATTGTCATAACGCTTCCGCTTACGGTCTACGAGGGTACGTAGACAATACTCTCCCCTCTCGTTGCTATGCATCACCATGATCTTGCGTGTGCGTTGGAATGTTTTTGAAATTACTACGTTCCCCAACAGTGGCATCCGAGCCAGGTTTATGCGTAGATGTTATATGCACGAGTAGAACACAAGTGAGTTGTAGGCCATAATAGTCATACTGCTTACTAGCATGTCATACTTTGATTCGGCGGTATTGTTGGATGAAGCGGCCCGGACCGACATTACGCATACGCTTATGCGAGACTGGTTCTACCGACGAGCTTCGCACACAGGTGGCTAGCGGGTGTCAGTTTCTCCAACTTTTGTTGAATCGAGTGTGGCTATGCCCGGTCCTTGTGAAGGTTAAAACAACATATACTTGACGAAAAATCGTTGTGGTTTTGATGCGTAGGTAAGAACAGTTCTTGCTCAGCCTGTAGCAGCCACGTATAACTTGCAACAACAAAGTAGAGGACGTCTAACTTGTTTTTGCAGGGCATGTTGTGATGTGATATGGTCAAGACATGATGCTAAATTTTATTGTATGAGATGATCATGTTTTGTAACAAAGTTATCGGCAACTAGCAGGAGCCATATGGTTGTCGCTTTATTGTATGAAATGCAATCGCCATGTAATTGTTTTACTTTATCACTAAGGGTAGCGATAGTCGTAGAAGCAATAGTTGGCGAGACGACAATGATGCTACGATGGAGATCAAAGGCACAAGATGATGATGGGCATATCATATCACTTATATTGATTGCATGTGATGTTTATCCTTTATGCATCTTATTTTGCTTAGTTGAACGGTAGCATTATAAGATGATCTCTCACTAAATTTGAAGGTATAAGTGTTCTCCCTGAGTACGCACCGTTGCGAAAGTTCGTCGTGCCGAGACACCACGTGATGATCGGGTGTGATAAGCTCTACGTTCACATACAACGGGTGCAAGCCAGTTTTGCAGAAGCAGAGTACTTGGGTTAAACTTGACGAGCCTAGCATATGCAGATATGGCCTCGGAACACTGAGACCGAAAGGTCGAGCCTGAATCATATAGTAGATATGATCAACATAGTGATGTTCACCATTGAAAACTACTCCATCTCACGTGATGATCGAACCTGGTTTAGTTGATATGGGTCACGTGATCACTTAGAAGATTAGAGGGATGTCTATCTAAGTGGGAGTTCTTTAGTAATTTGATTACTTGAACTTTAATTTATCATGAACTTAGTACCTGATATTATTTTGCATGTCTATGTTATTGTAGATAGATGGCCCGTGCTGTTGTTCCATTGACTTTTAATGTGTTCCTAGAGAAATCTAAGTTGAAAGATGATGTTAGAAACTACACAGACTGGGTCCGTAACTTGAGGATTATCCTCATTGCTGCACAGAAGAATTACGTCCTGGAAGCACCGCTAGGTGCCAAACCCGCTGCAGGAGCAACGCCAGATGTTATGAACGTATGGCAGAGCAAAGCTGGTGACTACTCGATAGTTCAGTGTGCCATGCTTTACGGCTTAGAACCGGGACTTCAACGGCGTTTTGAATGTCATGGAGCATATGAGATGTTCCAGGAGTTAAGTTAATATTTCAAGCAAATGCCCGGATTGAGAGATATGAAGTCTCCAATAAGTTCTATAGCTGCAAGATGGAGGAGAATAGTTCTGTCAATGAGCATATACTCAAAATGTCTGGGTATAGCAATCACTTGATTCAACTGGGAGTTAATCTTCCAGATGATAGTGTCATTCACAGAATTCTTCAATCACTGCCACCAAGCTACAAGAGCTTCGTGATGAACTATAACATGCAAGGGATGGATAAGACAATTCCCGAGCTCTTCGCAATGCTAAAGGATGCAGAGGTAGAAATCAAGAAGGAGCATCAAGTGTTGATGGTCAACAAGACCACCAGTTTCAAGAAAAAGGGTAAAGGGAAGAAGGGGAACTTCAAGAAGAACGACAAGCAAGTTGCTGCTCAAGTGAAGAAGCCCAAGTCTGGACCTAAGCCTGAGATTGAGTGCTTCTACTGCAAAGGGACTGGTCACTGGAAGCGGAACTGCCCCAAGTATTTGGCGGATAAGAAGGATGGCAAGGTGAACAAAGGTATATGTGATATACATGTTATTGATGTGTACCTTACTAATGCTCGCAGTAGTGCCTGGGTATTTGATACTGGTTCTATTGCTAACATTTGCAACTCGAAACGGGGACTACGGATTAAGCGAAGATAGGCTAAGGACGAGGTGACGATGCGCGTGGGAAATGGTTCCAAAGTCGATGTGATCGCGGTCGGCACGCTACCTCTAAATCTACCTTCGGGATTAGTTTTAGACCTGAATAATTGTTATTTGGTACCTTCGGGATCTTGTTTGATGCGAGACAGTTATTCATTTAAATCAGAGAATAATGGTTTTTCTATTTATATGAATAATTAAGAAACAGTATAATGGGGCGAGCTAGGAGGCACCACGGCGATTTGGCATTCTCCACCATTGGATCACTGTTATAAACGTTCAGGATTATTGCTGGATCATCCCACTTCCCCACAGGCACTAATTAACGAGTACACCATTCTGATCTGCTTGAGTAACCGTCTCACAGGCCGCTGCTCCGCGGAACGAGCTAGCCTTCACGTGGGTAATCGGGCCATAGAGGTTGCAGGCCCATGAGGACCACCTGATTCTTTCTTTCCCAGCCTGATTCTTTCCCGAGTGTCTCCCCTTCTCAAGAATCTCAACGCTACGTCGCCGCCGTCCTCAAAAATAAAATGCTGCGCGGCCGCCGTCATGTGTCCCAGCGGCGAGATTATACTGCAGCTGTACTTCAACATCGACGCCATGTACTGTTCCTCCGCAGCCCCCATGGTGGGTCCCTTCTTTCCCATTCGTTCCCTGCTGCGTTCCTTCATGGCGGCTGCGGTGGCTGCACGTGCCACCGGCGTCCATCCTTGAGCGTCCTCTACCGGTGTCCATCCTCCATGCCCTTGCAGCTGTAACACCAAGTCATATTTGCGCCCTTTCCCATTATGTACGACGTCTTCAGAACATGCAAAAAATAAACCATCTCCGGCTACTAATTATCTCCTCATATAGGTCGACCGTCTCCCTCCTGTTACCACTATCTCCTGTTCATCCTCAAGGCGGTGGTGGGATTTTGCATTAAATTGTCCAAGTGACCAAAGATTTTATTCTGTTTGTGCAAGGTTGTGCCTATTTTGGACCATTTTGGAATTGATTTTCGAACTGAGTAAGTGCTGCTGATGTGCTCATCCATACAATTTTGTTCATGATCATGCTAATGGTAGATTCGTGCTACTATTACTATTAGAAATATTTCGTTGTTTTATCCTTTATTGGACCCTGATAGATGTGATCTCACATGTAGAGTGCTCTTTGTTTACACTTTTTGACTAAACCCAAGGTATGTTTCCTTTGCTATTTTTTTCAAGTTTCTATGTATTGCTCACAATTTATTGCTGCAAAGTGTTTTGTCCCATTTTTTAGAGTCTATGTGCAAACTTAATTCCTGAAAGTAGATGTTCTTGTTGCTGGGCAAAAATTACATTTACGTGGAGTACAAGCTTAGTTCCCATGTCTCATCGTTCTTCTCCTTTTCAAGATTTAGGATTTAATTTGGTTAAGAAAGCTTGACTGAAGTGCTGTGTATTAAGTATTAACATGGCCTGATCTGCCATTTTTAAGCTTCTGAGACGGAAATCCTATTTTTGACAAGTAGTTCAGGATATTGCTGAAGATGAAGCCGTTTTCTCGATAATGAGGGCCATGTAGATGCCTGCATTACTTAGAACTGTGATGTTGCTTTTTGTTTGGAGCTAAGAATGTCATTGAAGTTTACTTGCTGACGGACTCAGATCCAAATGTCTACATTCTCAGATCCATTAACTCAACATTATTTTCCAGTCGAGCTAATTTGTTTACTTGCTGACGTACTCAGATCCAAATGTCCACATTCTGCGTAACAGAATGCATCTTTTTTTTCTTTTTTACTGAACAACAGAATGCAGCTTAATTGTCCAATCTGTGCTGCCGTTGAGATTATCATTTGTCATGGTCATAGTGTACCATTGGGATACACCGTTACCAACCACTGCTTACGATAGTTTTGTCTATTTAACTATATAAAATGTTAAACTTAGAACTGCTATCTTGGAAACATATATATGTGGACTAATCCAAGTTGTTCAATTTTTCTCAGTTGATTGTACTCTTTGAGTTTTTTTCTAAATAGTTCAATTATTTGTTGTCGAGGGCGGGCGCGGCAAAGCATGCCTTCATGTTCTAGTATCTTTTATGGTCATGCACCCTTGAAGAGTGGTCTATTTATGTTGAATCTCGGTAGTAGTGACACACATATTCATAATATTGAAGCCAAAAGATGCAGAGTTGATAATGATAGTGCAACTTATTTGTGGCACTGCCGTTTAGGTCATATTGGTGTAAAGCGCATGAAGAAACTCCATTCTGATGGACTTTTGAAATCACTTGATTATGAATCACTTGGTACTTGCGAACCATGCCTCATGGGCAAGATGACTAAAACTCCGTTCTCCGGAACAATGGAGCGAGCAACAGATTTGTTGGAAATCATACATACAGATGTATGTGGTCCGATGAATGTTGTGGTTCGCCGCGGGTATCGTTATTTTGTCACCTTCACAGATGATGTGATCAGATATGGGTAAATCTACTTGATGAAACATAAGTCTGAAACATTTGAAAAGTCCAAAGAATTTCAGAGTGAAGTGGAAAATCATCGTAACAATAAAATAAAATTTCTACGATCTGATCGTGAAGGAGAATATTTGAGTTACGAGTTTGGTCTTCATTTGAAACAATGCGGAATAGTTTCGCAACTCACGCCACCCAGAACACCACAGCGTAATGGTGTGTCCGAACGTCGTAATCGTACTTTACCAGATATGGTGCGATCTATTTAGAGCACGGCGGTGGTTTTATTTTATAGAAATTGTTGAACTCTCGTGTTTCACTTATATTATTTTGAGAGTCTTTCTAAACAGCATGGTAATTTGCTTTGGTTATGAATTTAGTCCTAATATGATGGGCATCCAAGAGTGATATAATAAAAACTTTCATATAAAGCGCATTGAATACTATGAGAAGTTTATGTCGGTGTCCTGGGAACGGAGGTACCTAGACTTGCCTGCCTGCGGCCCGCGGCGTGGCTCCATCAACGGCCCGGTACTGCCCAGCTTCAGCATCAACAACTCAAGACCCTCACGAGGCGGACAACATCAAGACCTCCCTGGGGGCGGCCTCACCAGGCTGGCTCCCGAGGAGCGGAGATATCTATGCAAGGTGCACCTCGCGAGGTTCACATGACGTGAGCCATGACGACCAAGGCCAGGCGGGCGCCAGCGGGCGCAGTGTACCAGTTTCCTCTTTGGTGCTAAGGAGGCAAGCGCATGCGCGGAGTCCAGAGGAATCAAGCAAAGATTTCCATTCTGGTGCAACAAGACCAAGACCGCTAGGACGGCAGGACAGAGGTCATCGCGGAGCCTGCCGCAGCGTCACCACCAGAGCCTTTTGCAGGAGAAGACCGCTTTTGTCAGGATAGCATGTACTAGTTGTCTCCCTTCAAATTTGGCCGTTGTGGGATCCCTTCCCGCCTACATTTGGGAAGAGGACCAAGGCCACTATAAATAGGACATAGCCACCACCATAGAGAGGGATCTGGGACCGGATCCTTTCCACCCGAACCACCTCACCACCTCATCGAGCTCAAGAACACCTCACCTCCTGAGGCTGTTCCACCACTGTACTAGTTCATCCTTAGCCCCTCGAGGCAATCCACCACAAAGCTGGAGTAGGGTATTACACCGCAAGGTGGCCCGAACCAGGATAAATCCCCGTGTCTCTTGTCCCATGGGTTCGTGGAGCTAGGCCGTGGAATCGCTGAGCAGGCAGACTGGGGAGAGAGAGTTCTTCGTATGCACCCCAGAGTTCGAACCTCTGAAGGGTCTGCGGAACCCCGAATCCGACAGTTTGATTCCTTATGATTGTTTTGAGATATGAGGATGGTGATATTAGAGTCATGCTAGTGAGTAATTGTGGATTGTAGAAATACTCGTGTTGAAGTTTGTGATTCCCGTAGCATGCACGTATGGTGAACTGTTATGTAACGAAGTTGGAGCATGATATATTTATTGATTGTCTTTCTTATGAGTTGCGGTCGGGGACAAGCGATAGTCTTTTCCTACCAATCTATCCCCCTAGGAGCATGCACGTAGTACTTTGTTTCGATGACTAATAGATTTTCGCAATAAGTATGTGAGTTTTTTATGACTAATGTTGAGTCCATGGATTATACGCACTCTCACCCTTCCACCATTGCTAGCCTCCCTAGTGCGGTGCAACTTTCGCCGGTACCATACACCCACCATATACCTTCCTCAAAACAGTCAGCATACCTACCTATTTTGGCATTTCCATAGCCATTCCAAGATATATTGCCTTGCAAATTCCACCGTTCTGTTTATTATGACACGCTTCATCATTGTCATATTGCTTTGCATGATCATGTAGTTGACATAGTATTTGTGTCAAAGCCACCATTCATATTTTTTATACATGTCACTCTTGAGTCATTGCACATCCCGGTATACCGCCGGAGGCATTCATATAGAGTCATATTTAGTTCTAAGTATCAAGTTGTAATTCTTGAGTTGTAAGTAAATAAAAGTGTGATGATCTTCATTATTAGAGCATTGCCCCATGTGAGGAAAAAATAAAAGAGGCCAAAGAAGCCAAAAAAGAGAGGCCAAAGAATCCAAACAAAAAAATGAGAGAAAAGAGAGAAGGGGCAATGTTACTATCCTTTTTCCACACTTGTGCTTCAAGAAGCACCATGATCTTCATGATAGAGAGTCTCCTATGTTGTCACTTTCATATATACTAGTGAGAATTTTTCATTATAGAACTTGGCTTGTATATTCCAACGATGGGCTTCCTCAAATTGCCCTAGGTCTTCGTGAGCAAGCAAGTTGGATGAACACCCACTTAGTTTCTTTTTGAGCTTTCATAAACTTATAGCTCTAGTGCATCCGTTGCATGGCAATCCCTACTCACTAACGTTGATATCTATTAATGGGCATCTCCATAGCCCGTTGATATGCCTAGTTGATGTGAGACTAGCTCCTTCTTTTTGTCTTCCCCACAACCACCATATTCTATTCCACCTATAGTGTTATATCCATGGCTCACGCTCATGTATTGCTTGAAAGCTGAAAAGGTTTGAGAACATCAAAAGTAGGAAACAATTGCTTGGCTTGTCATCGGGGTTGTGCATGATTTGAATATTTTGTGTGATGAATATGGAGCATAGCCAGACTATATGATTTTGTAGGGATAGCTTTCTTTGGCCATGCTATTTTCAGAAGACATGATTGCTTTATTAGTATGCTCGAAGTATTATCGTTTTTATGTCCATATTAAACTTTTGTTTGAATCTTATGGATCAGAATATTCATGCCACAATAAAGAAAAATACATGGATAAATATGTTAGGTAGCATTCCACATCAAAAATTCCGTTTTTATCATTTGCCACTCGAGGACGAGCAGGAATAAAGCTTCAGGATGCTTGATGCGTCTCCAACGTATCTATAATTTTTTATTGTTCCATGCTATTATATTATCTATTTTGGATGTTTTATATGCATTAATATGCTATTTTATATTTTTTTGGGACTAACCTATTAACCTAGAGCCCAGTGCCAGTTTCTATTTTTTCCTTGTTTTTGAGCTTGGCAGAAAAGGAATACTAAACAGAGTCCAAACGGAATAAAACTTCACGATGATTTTTCTTGGACCACAAGACACCCAGCGGACTTGGAGTGCAAGTCAGAAGAGCCACGAGGCGGCGACAAGCACTACAGGAATCAGGCACTTTGCCGTCTGCCATGGCTGACGGCAAAGGCATGCCTGACGGACGACAAAGGCCTTTGCCGTCAACCAGCAGACGGAAACAGGTCCGTCTGAATAAGCTACGGCAAAGGGCACTTTGCCGTCTGCTGGCTGAAGGCAAAGATGAAATGGTCCTTGCCGTCCGCCAGCAGACGACAAAGGACCTGGACGGCACACGTGGCAGCTTAGGGCCGTTAAGGGGTTAAGGGCGTGCTTTGCCGTCTGCTGGCAGACGACAAAGACATTGGCATCTTTGTCGTCTGCCAGCGGATGGCAAAGTGCACAAATATGCCAGCCCAGATGCCCCCCAGGTAGCTGCCACGTGGCGAACTATGTCGTCTGCTGGCAGACGGCAAAGATGCCAAGGTCTTTGCCGTCTCCCAGCAGACGGCAAAGCTGCCAAATAGGCCAGCCTAGTGCACCCCAGGTTGCACAGGTAGCTGCCACATGGCAGCTTTGCCGTCTGCTGGCTTATGGCAAAGCTCTTTGCCGTCTGCCAGCAGACGTCAAAGAGCCTATACAGCCCCTGTTTTTCTGTTTTTCTTAAATTCATTCAATTTCATAGAATTTCATATATATATATATACACACACACACATTTGAAAATACTTTCAACAAGCATAACAACACATATGCATACCAAATCATATCCCTGCCATATGGATATGATCATCCAACACATATACATACCAAATCAATGTCCATATGCAACATATATAGCTACCAACATATCCAACAACAAGCATACAATGGTTTCATCCATACATACATATATAGGTAGCAAGTTTCACATTGTTTATCCTACAAAATCAAAACAAAAAGGAAACACAAGGAGAAGAGTAGACTCCATCAACGCAAGCTTCCTCATCGAAAGCAAATCTGCAAATTGGGAAAGAAGAAAGTTAGAAGAAGAAGAAGACTAGCTAGAAGAAGAAGAGAAGATTTTTTCTTCTCTTTCTTTTTCTCCTCTCCTCTTCTTTATCTTCTTCTTCTAACTAAGGTAGGTAAAAATGCCATTTTTTAGCTAAGCTAGGTAAAAATGCTAAGTGTAGGTCATTTTAGAGCTAAGCTAGGTAAATAGGTCATTTTGGAGCTTAGTAAGGTTATTATGTCATTTTCATGGAAAATAAGCTCATTTTTTATCTAACTTAGGTAATTATGCCATTTAGGAGGAAAATAAGCTAAGTATGCATTTGTTAAGCAAAACACTAGAGAAAACCTACCCTCATCACAACAAATGCGATGAAGATCGCAACTAAGGTAACAATTGATCTAACGGCATAATGATACCAAGCCTCATTATCAATGGCATATTTTCTAATCTACTTAAGCTTCAGGCGCATTGCATCCATATTCAAGCGCATTGCATTCATCTTCATCGTGTGATCATCGACGACATCGACAACATACAACTCAAATGTCATCTTCTCTTCTTCAATTCTTTTAATTTTTTCTTTCAAATACTCATTTTCTTTTTCAACTATATTTATTTCTCGACAAGAGGGTCAGTTTCAAATTCCGGTTCACATTCCTCCTAGATTAAAATATCTCTATGTCCGTAATTCTCATAAATGCGAAATGCAACAAATAGTTATAAAAGAGAATTTACCAGATCTGAATCATAAAGCGGGTGAGGGCCGACGGGGACAGACATCAAGACCATGGCACTATGTATAAGAAACAATCATACAAAGTAAGAAAATTATACAACTATATAAATCATACAATCATACAAGTAACTATATAAATCAAGTACAACATAAAAAATTGAATACCTAATAATAATCTAGATCGTCAGGTTCAATAAATGCTCCGGGATCAATAAATGCATCATCATCATCACTATCAGTAATGACGTGCTCATCATCATCATTAATAAATGCATCATCATGTGGAAGGCCACCTTTATGTAATCGGTCAAGCATTGACAGGTCCTCCGCATCAGTAACCTCTTCTAGTTCAGGCTCTTCTTGTTCCGGCTCAGGGGTGAAGTCGGGTTCACTTTAGCTGTCTACTTCAATGTTCTGGGGTGAAGTAGAGCGGTTCTTGAAACGTTTTTTGGAAAGACGTGTTTCTTGGAAGAATTCTCCTTCATATGTGTCTGCGTTAATGTGAGGTTCATAATCCTCTTCATTGGGGGGAGGTGGTCTAACACGTGGCGGCACTTCATAACCGACATCCCAACCACTGATATTTTGATCACTTTGACAGGCCCACGGTAGATAGAAAACTTGGGTTGCCTGTTGATCCATAATATAGACATCGGGAACATCAAAATGGGTGATTTGTTTGATTTCCACTAGCCCTATATGTTCATGAGTTCTTCCAGTCTCCTTCGGCTGGAACCAATAACATTTGAAGACTACGATGTTTGGTGGGTTTGCACCATAGAATTGAAGTTCATAAATTGCTTCAACTCTTCCATAATACTCGGTATCTCCTTCGCCAATAGCAGAGACACAACAATTTGTAGACTTTCGGTCGGCCATAGATAGCTCTTTGCCATAGGTACGAAAGCGATACCCGTTGATGTCGTATTTGTCAAATGAAAGGACCTTAAAGTCAAAACCATTAGCAACTTGTCTCAATTCTGCGTCCATAAACTCTGAATTAGCATACAAGTTTAATACGAAAGGGATTGTTGCATTAGCCACAAATTAGATGAAGAAATGAAATGGTCTAATGGAAATTACCGTTTGTTTGAACCAAGAGATGAAACCAGGATAGCCGCCTCCATGCTTTGCCAGAAGCTCATACTCTTCAACGGAATCCTTTTGGATCACCGTTCCATATGAGAATTTGGCGACGTATCGACTGTATAAATTTATCCCAGAATAAGAGCAGTTCAAAGGAATTAGAAGTTGCGGAACAATGTACCAAGAACTAGTCAATGTACGGCTGCACTTCTGTTAGGTTGGTGAACATATACAACGAAATGATCTGCCATTCTTCGAAATCCAACTTTAAGGAATTAGAAGCACCGGCTGGTGCGAGACCCCCTTTGAATAGGCCGAGGTTGGATCCACCCTTTCTAGGGTCGTCAGCGTTGTACCGAGGCTTCAGATTATGCAAATGATGATTTTTAGCTTCGTAGTGTGCTGTCAAGAAGTTTGCCGCCTCCTCAGTAATGAATGCCTCAGCCATCGATGCTTCAATTCTACGTTTATTTTTACATTTTGCTCGTAGCGTCTTCTGCATCCTCTCAGTTCCTTAGCACCAACGATTTTGCAAAATCAAGTGCTGCATTGGATTAAAGAAGCCCGGCGGAATGATCTTCTCTAACTTGCAGATCAACTCCGGTGCCAACTCTTCCATTTCTTCTAGCAGGCCAGGCGATAGTTCTTTCGCACAAAGAACACGGAAGAAATAGCTCAGCTTTGCCAGTACTAGCCGTTCATCCTCAGGGATGAAGCCATGCAACATCACCGACAATACCCGCTCAATCCATATGTGCCAATCATGACTCTTGAGACCAAATATCTTCAATTTATCAAGACTCGCTCCCCTCTTTAGATTCGCTGCATACCCATCGGGGAACATCAACTTCTTTTGCACCCACAAGATAATTTCCCTCATAGCTGCCCTTCCAAGATTAAACCATGCCATTGGCTTTGTCGAGTTCTGCTTTCCTTTCGGTGGTTGCATGTTTTGTAATGGTCTATGACATAGCGCCTCCTGATCAACTTTAGCCTTAGTATTATCCTTTGACTTCCCATCTATGCCGAACAATGTACCAAAAAGTGCCTCGGCGATATTCTTCTCAGTGTGCATCACATCGATGTTGTGTGGGCAAATGAGGTCTTTGAAGTAAGGAAGATCCTATCGGCGTTTTGGGAACGGGGGTCCCCATACTTGCCTGCCTGCGGCCTGCAGCGTGGCTCACCGGCGGCCCAGTACGGCCCGTCTTCATCAACCCAAGCTCAAGACCCTCGCGAGGGGCCAAGCCTCGCGGGGCGGATGACACAAGGCCTCCGCAGGGGCGGCCTCATCAGGCAGGATCGTGAGGAGGCGGAGAGATCAAGGCGAGGGGTACCTCGCGAGGCGCTCATGACGCAAGCCATGACGATTAAGACCAGGCGGGCGCCAGCCTGCGCAGTGTCCTCGCTTCCTCTTTGGTGCAAAGGGGGCAAGCGTAGGCGCGGATTACCGAGGCATCAAGCAAAGGTTTCTTTATCGGTGCAACAAGACCAAGACCAGCAGAGCGGCAGGATGGAGGTCACCATGGAGCCCAAGACGGCGTCATCGCCAGTGCTTTTGACAGCCGAAGACCACCTTTAGTCAGGATAGCTTGTACTAGTTGTCCCCTTTCAAAATGGCTGTTGTTGGCTCCCTTCCCGCTGAATATTTGGGAAGAGGACCAGGGCCTCTGTAAATAGAGCTAGCCACCACAGTAGGAGGGATGGGATCGAATCCTTCCCAAGTAGAACACCACACCACCTCAAGAACACCCCTCGCGAGGCTATTCTTCCTCTGTACTGTTCATCACCAGCCCCAGAGGCAATCCACCACACCACACACTGGATTAGGGTATTACACCACAACGGTGGCCCGAACCAGTATAAACCTTGTGTCTCTTGTGTTGTTCATTGTGCTAGCTTAGATCCGCGGCGAAGCTTTGGGGCGTGGATTGGTAGGGAGTAGATCTTCGCGCGCACCCCAGAGTTCGAACCTTAAGGGTTTTGCCGGAACCCCACATCCGACATTTGGCGTGCCAGGTAGGGGTGCGCCGAAATCTTCTTTCCGCCGATCTGCGCTCCACTGCTTTGTCGCATCCATGTCCGGCGACGAACGCCGACCGCTGGCAGTGTGGCCAACCCACGCCGCGCCGCCTGCCCAAGATGACCTCAACCCCGCGCCTCAGGCAGCCCATGCTCCGCAGAACGCTGTGGGGCTCGGGCGACGCGGAGAAACGCCGCCTGCGCTCACCCCGCGGCAGGCGCGGTCAGCTGCGAGAGCCACAAACCACGCCGTAGCCACGGCGCCGCACACCCGGCGGGAACAAGCGAACATGAGGGCCGCGCTCACTATGGCTCGGGAGCTGCTGCGGTGCAGGTTGCAGGAGAGCGGCCGAGACATACTGCTAGAGCGTGTTGCTGAACTCCTGGATGCCGCAGCTTTGGGGGCGCCTCCCTTCTGCGTCCGGCTTCCACCCCCGGCCCCGAATGAATCACGTGGCGGGCCCATTCGCGCTCATACGCCCTCAGGCACGCCCCAAGGCTTCATCGACACCAGCTCAACCATCGGCGCCGGGCGTCAGGCCACGCCAGCACCACCCCCGGTGAGCGGGGGCATGGGCATTGCCGCTCATGGCCCGGGCGGGCCGCCGCCCTACCATCCCCAAGACGGTGCGCTGGGCGAGGCCACATGGAGCACGGGGCACTACGGCGAAGTCTTTGGGGCGGCGACCTCAGAGGCTTACGTGCCCCGCATGATGGATCGGGAGTACGCGCTGGGAGACGGCACTGGCTCGTTTCTCGGGTCAGGATGGGAGGAAGAAACGCCAGAAGCCGAGCCTTTTCAGGAGCCTCGAGGAAGCCTCACCAACCACGCTGGCGGCAGCAGCTATCGGGTACCACTCATTCCTCAGGAGCAAGCTTATGCTAACCATGGGTCGCAGGAAGTTTAGGTCACTGCAGCGGAAGGCTACCCCAGCTTAGCGGCCACCCTTCCGCCAGGAGGGGCGCACTAGGGGCTGCAGGAGAGGGGCCGGGAGCCAGGCCCCTCCGCACGGCGTACGGAGCAAGGCGTTTCCCGGAGGTAGGCCCTCTGCCGAGGAGGTGCCGCAAGGCCTGCCCCCGGCAGAGGACCCGTGGTCGTCGGGGGAACCGCTAGCGTCCCCTTTACCCCGTTGGCGTCGTCCTGGTTTCCGGTCGCCGTCAATGGTGGTCAAGGGTGGCGCAAGGCGGGGCCCTCATCTGGCGATATGAAGCAAGGCCGGTACCTATGAAGAAGGCCCAGTGCCTGTGAAGCTCGCCGCCCGTGACACTCTCACGTAATAATGAATTGGGGCTGTACACGCCTCGGAGTCTCCGGAGAGCCGCCCTCGGGCCTTAGGGGCTCCCTCCCATGCCCAGTGGCAGCACTTAGCTCCGCGCTAGTGAGAAGACGTCGAAGACTAGACTAGGTGTCGGACGCAGCCTTTTGCTTTTTGCCTCCCTCTCTATGGTTGAGCTTCCTTGCTTCGGATTTAAGCTGAAATTGAATTTGTGTTTGCGTATGCGGGGAGGGGTGTCGTGTCTTGTTCATGTGTTCTTCCGCGTTCTGGTTTCTGC
>NC_057808.1:207321406-207323779 GCF_018294505.1 Triticum aestivum
CAGCGCACGCGCGCACGCCGTCCCGCGGCCAGCACTCGCTCTCGCGAGGCTCTCACCACATGGTCAACAGGTCCCCCAGAGGGCCCTCGGAGGATCACGGCCCTACAAGCCTGCTCAAGGCTTGTCCAGGCTAACGGTAAACTGCAGCAATTAACTCATCGCGAGATTCGTAATATCATGCAAGCGCACATTCAACATCGCTCCTAAAAGCACGTGGACAACAATCTTTTTGCATGAGGGGCTACCCCTCCCAAAATGCTCTCACAACTTCCAGGGCCGCACCCGAGTCTTTTGTGTGCAGGGTAAACAGCAGGGGAATACAAGATCAGTCAGACATATCGCTCACCACATCCTCTGGGTCACCTCCGGAGGCATCACTGCCGCAGATGTCGCTTTCACTGACATCACCATCGCCGTCATTGGCGCCACCTTCGCCGCCATTCACCACGTCGCCTTCATCCGCGGCAACTATCACCCCGTCGTTGTCAGAAGCAAAGGCCCTAACAAGCGCATCCACCTTGTCCTCTACCCACCGCGCCAGGTCACCCCGGATGGCCTCGGGCACCGGAGCAATGGTGGCGTCAAAGTCAAAGTGAGGATCTGCGTTCCGGAGATGGTTGAAGACGCGGGAGAATGCACGCCCGAGCAGGCTGTGGCTCCTCTCCTCAACAAGCTAGCGAGCCCTCTCAGAGCGGTTCTCCATATGCGTCACCACATCAGTGAAGAATCGGAGATGACTTGCGTAGTTGGTCATGTGAGGATGCGGGGCGTTCGCCTCGCAGATATTGCCCAGAGCCACGCTGGCCCTGTTCCTGAGTTGCTCGAGCAGGGGACCATGCACATGCTCCAGCGTCCGCCGTTGAAGGATCTCTTCTCTGTTTTGCCACGTGATGGACTTGGCGTCATCAACCCGCTGTTGGAGAAGAAGCAGCTCAGCGCGGGTGGAGGCCAACTCAGTTTGCGCCGAGACCAGGGCGGCTGCGGCAGCCTCCGCGCGCTGTACTGTTTCAGTCAACCTGGACCTGAGAGCAGCAGTCCTGCCCACAGCCTCGGCTTCAACCAACTCCAGCCTCTGGTCATACTCGCACACAAGATCTGCGCGAACTTCCGCCACGCGGCGGTCAACCTCCTCTTGGATCCGAGCCTCCCGCGCGCCAACATCGTCCTCCGCCTGGGTAACCTAGCGCTCCCTCGTCTCCAGCCGCTCAAGGTCAAGATTGCGCTCGATGGCCTCCAGCGTCAGTGTTTCCTCACGCCTCCGGAGCTCTCCCTCTTCGACAGGCATCCCATTTAGCGACGCAAGGGCGGCCTGGCGCAGCTCCGCTTGCTGCTCTAGGGAAGCACTCCAGGCTTGGAGCTCCCACGCGCGCTTCTCCGTGATCTCGCGACGATGATATGCTTCTCGAGCCTCCTTGAGAGCTCGGGAGCAAGCCTTTGCGAGGCCGCGAGGGACGCCTCAGCCTGCGCATTATTGAGCTCATGCTGACAGCGCGCGTGGCTGGCCGCAACCTTCAGCTTGCATCGCTCCTCAACTAACCGCAGGCCCTCCGCTTCAAGGCACGCGTCCACTTCTGCAAGCTCTCCATCAAGCTGGCTCGTCGCGTCCATCGCCCTCCGGAGGGATTCTCGGCGAGCGACACTACGCTCCCGTGCTCGCCTGAGCACGGCGGCGACGTCGTCTTCCGCCACCGATGCTAGCGGCGGACCCTGGAATGGTTCGCCCCTCTCGGGAGGGGGCTGGGGGCTGGCGCCCCCAAGATTGCCCGACGAGCTCTGCAAGGGACCCGGGCCAACGCACGTCCACCTCCAGAAGAAGAGCCAAGGACCGATGCAACCACGTGCCATCCACGATCAAGGGAGGAGCCCTGGGCAGGCAGGTCACGCCCCGGGCAAGGTCACGAAGGAGAGGCAACAAGGGCACAGGCTCAAGACACCATGCGGACCGGCTCACTCCTCCGGCTGAGCCCGCGCCAGGGGCAGCACGCGAGCTCGGGACGATCAAGGCCAACGACGGAGGCGACACCGGAGGAAGTTGCTTTTCGGCAGACTCCGCATGCTCGGCAGGATGGATCCTGAAGGGCCACAGTCAGGAAAGGAAGCGGCAATTGAAGAATCACAGGAATGGGGTACTTACTCATCCATGGCGAAGTACTTCCTATGCTTCAACGGTCGACAGGGGCACTCGCCGCCACTCGAAGACTCCTTCCTCTTGCGGAGGGCGTCGAAGTCTATGCGGAACCGACCCAAGCGCTCAACATGCGGGCCGGCGCAAGGCACGGACGAAGAAGCACTCAGGCCGCCAACCTCAGGGGTGCCAAGATGGGAGGAGCGATCAGGCACCACTTCCTGATGATCTGCCGAGGCCTCGGGGGC
>NC_057808.1:207324017-207329024 GCF_018294505.1 Triticum aestivum
ACAAACTCCGGAGGATGACGCCTCGGGGGACCTGTGCGACGTCAGCCCCACAGCTCCAGAGTCCTTAGCTTCCAGCGATGCTTGCCTCCCTGCACCCGCTCCTGGGGCAAGATCGGTGTTGGCAATGGGGAAGGGAGCCACGACGATGGGATTCTCGCGAGGCCCCACAAGGCTAGCTGGGCGTAGCCCCCATTCGTCAAAGTGAGGCATCTGCCTCGCGAACTCGGCCCCGCCCGAGCAGAGGTACAGGAGGCTGCCCCCGTGCCGGATGTCGCCCGGGGAGGGGTCGCCAGTCAGGACCTCCAGCACCCTCTTCAACGTTTCGGGCGCCAACTCCGTCTCATGGAGCCTCATGCGGTCCTGGTATCCGGTCAGGGCCCACATTGGTCGGGAATGGCGCTGGAGAGGAGCAAGGCGACATTAGAGGAACTCCTTCACCACCCGGGGCGCAGTCACGCCGAGCTCTCTCAACCTCCCGAGTCGACGCCAAACGAAAGAGAGTCGGGGGCTCACGAGCTTCTCGTGGCCCCAGCCCGAATTGGGGATGGCAGGCGATGTCGGATGCGAAAGCAGGGGGCTGGGCACTCCGACGTCCACATACAGCCACCGCGTCCGGAACCCACACATGGAAGGCGGAAGGCCAAAATCAATCCCCGAGGCAGCCGTCTCTGCCACAGCCTGGAAGCTCACGCACCCCGAACACTGCAATGGGTCGGTCAGGTGCAAGGACAAGAAGTGGCGCAAAAGGGCAATGGAAGGAGCAATGCCCACCATGGCTTCACAGACAAAGGCGAAGACAGCAAGAAGGGTAACAGATTGAGGATCAAGATGCATCATATGGATCTGATAGTGGGAAAGCACCGCATTGAAAAAGGCAGAGAAAGGAGGAACCAGGCCAGCCCACAGGCCGTCGACGAAGAATTGAACCTCCGTGGCGATCCTATCGATGGAGGCATGGGACGCGAGCCAAGCCGTCGTCTTTCCGCACTCATTGAAGCTGGAGGCGAGTGCGGGGCGGACCTTCTCCAAGGCCTCCAGATTAGCACCAGCGACCGGCCGACGGCGGGCTCGATTGCAGGAGGCGAACTGGATGAGGACAGAGGCTTCTTCCCCTTCTCCTTGCTCGTCGGCGCCATGGCAATGGAAGGGGTAGAGCTCAAGTCAGATTGGAAGCGGAAACAGACGTTCGAGGAAGAGAGGGGAACATGAAGCACGCGCGCAGCGAAGAGGAAATAACTTTGTAAAGCTTCGTGGCCGCCTAGCCAGGCGGATATTGGGGAAGCATGGGGAAGTGGAGACGCCCATGTCCTGTTAAGTCGCCACGCGTCAACCGGAGACCGCAGGCTGTTGGGGCCCACGGCGCTCCGCACTTGTCCTTTGGCTTCGTTGCTAAGCCAAGTCCGAGCGCGCCTTGGGCCCGGGGGCTACTGTCGGCGTTCTGGGAACGGGGGTCCCCAGACTTGCCTGCCTGCAGCTTGCAGCATGGCTCACCAGCGGCCTAATACAGCCCGTCTTCATCAACCCAAGCTCAAGACCCTCGCGAGGGGCCAACCCTCGTGGGGCGGACAACACAAGGCCTCCTCAGGGGCGGCCTCATCAGGCAGGCTCGCGAGGAGGCGGAGAGATCAAGGCGAGGGGTACCTCACAAGGCGCTCATGACGCAAGCCATGACGATCAAGACCAGGCAGGCGCCAGCCTGCATAGAGTCCTCGCTTCCTCTTTGGTGCAAAGGGGGCAAGCGCAGGTGCGGATTACCGAGGCATCAAGCAAAGGTTTCCTTATCGGTGCAACGAGACCAAGACCAGCAGAGCGGCAGGATGGAGGTCACCATGGAGCCCAAGACGGCGTCATCGCCAGTGCTTTTGACAGCCGAAGACCACCTTTAGTCAGGATAGCTTGTACTAGATGTCCCCTTTCAAAATGGTCGTTGTTGGCTCCCTTCTCGCTCAATATTTGGGAAGAGGACTAGGTCCTCTATAAATAGAGCTAGCCACCACAGTAGGAGGGATGGGATCGAATCCTTCCCAAGTAGAACACCACACCACCTCAAGAACACCCCTCGCGAGGCTAGTCTTCCTCTGTACTGTTCATCACCAGCCCCAGAGGCAATCCACCACACCACACACTAGATTAGGGTATTACACCACAACGGTGGCCCGAACCAGTATAAACCTTGTGTCTCTTGTGTTGTTCATCATGCTAGCTTAGATCCGCGGCGAAGCTTTGGGGCGTGGATCGGTAGGGAGTAGATCTTCGCGCGCACCCCAGAGTTCGAACCTTAAGGGTTTTGCCGGAACCCCACATCCGAGAGATCCCACAAGCATGTCTTGTGAGTCCAGGCATGTTCCGAATTATACCCCTTGAAATACCCTGGACGCTCTGGATCTGGCTCGAGAGCGTTTAACTGATCTAGGGTCTCTTGGCCTGTCAATGGAGGTGGTGCAGAGTTTTTGACAACTCTACCTTTGATGAAGTTATGCTTGTCTTTCCTGAACTTATGGCGAGGATCCTGGAACTGTCTATGCAAGTCGAAGAAAGAAAACTTGCTACCAGCCTGAAGCCAATGAAACTGAAGAGCTCCCTTGCATGTGGGGCACGTGAACCTTCCGTGCACACACCAGCCAACGAATAGCGCATATGCCGACAAGTCATGCGTCAAGTACATGTACCTGACACGCATTATGAAGTTCCGTTTGCTAAAGGCGTCGTATGTCTTGAACCCATTATCCCAGGCTTCTTGCAATTCGTCCTTCAGCGGCTGCAGGTACACCTTCATATTCTTCCCCGGATAGTTGGTCCCTGGAATTATCAACGTCAGGAAAATGTTCTTTCTTTGCATAATCTGTTCGGCGGGAGATTGTCTGGAATGAAAAATACGGGCCAACAACTGTAATGGGCTGCCGTCAGACCAAAGACACTGAACCCATCTGTGCTGATGGTCACTCGAGGATGCCTCGGATCTACTGCTTTGTCTTCATGTAATGCACCGAAGCGCTTCCATGCTTCACCGTCCGATGTGTGCACCATCATCAGCCTCCCATCTACATCTAGTTGGGTTCTTTTGCCCGTTTGGTGCCATGTCATCTGTCTGGCCGTCTCTTCGACCATGAAAAGACGTTGAAGTCTTGGTACCATTGGCATATACCGAAGACATTAACAGGGATTTTAGTCTTCGTCTTCTCACCCGTACCGTTGTCTACCACAACATACCTGGATGACTTGCAAATGGGACAATAGTTCAAGTTCGCATACTGAAGCCTAAATAAGGCACATCCTTTCTCACATGCATGTATCTTCTCATAGGGCATCTTAAGAGCACGGAGGATTTTGTCTGACTGGTACAGGTTTGTATGTAGTACATGGCCTTTGGGTAGAAAACGTCCAAATACTGTCATCATCGCGTCGTACCATTCTCTGCCCAAGTTGAATTGAGCCTTCAGAGCCATTATTTGTGAGATGTCATCCAGCTGACAAAGCTCAGTGTGCTCATGGAGAGGACGTTTTGAAGACTCCAACATTTCATTAAAGGCCTTTGCAGATTCCTCCATCTCATCGTCCGAGTCCCGAGCATCTTCAAAGTCTTGCACCATGTCTTCCATCCCGGTACCATGCTCGTTGGTGCAATGACGAAGCACCTCAGCTCTGGCACGTTGGGCAGACTCGCCATGAAATGTCCACACCGTATAACCTGGCATAAAACCCCTCTTCTGTAGGTGTTTACCCATTTCATCCTCCGTCCTCTTGTGCCAATTGTTGCACCTGACACAGGGGCACCAGGTTGTCCTCCGGCCATTTGCAAATGCGGCTCTCAGAAACCCCTTGGTTTTTGTTAACCATTCAACGGTCATGTCGTTCTGACTAGTGTGACCGGTGTACATCCATGCATGATCACTCATCTTGCCTAGCTACTGGACACATAAGAAAAATATATATATATATCAGCATGTATATATTCATCAGTTAATGGAGTTTGTCACTTTTATTATGTCCATGCAACCTAGACGCTAATAGGTAAAGATAGGTCCTAATCCCACCCGAGTATGTGTAGATTGGGTTCGTTTCCCCATGCTCTGCTCCGGATCCGACGCAAAATTTCGGCAGCACCTCCCCATTGTTGTCCTGATACGCGTCTCGGCAATAAGCAGAGAGGATGCGTACCCGGAGAACAACAGGGAGGCACTGACAAAATTCTGCATCGGATCTGGAGTAGAGCATATGGGAAAACGAACCCAATATACACATACTTGGGCTGTCCATGGATAAGGTTGGACAATTCGAAAGAATCATGGTTATAAATATGCAAATGCATGCATATTTATAGATCTAACTCTTTTGAACGGGAGACGCATAGTGGTCACGCATACTCGCATACTGATGATTGAATACACCTATAGCTAGAAAGTTTCATCGGCACGAAGACCGGAACAGAGCAAATGAAGGGGGGAGGAGGGGCGGAGCTCGTCGAACAGCAATGAAAAAACGGCACATTTAAATCGAAAGATGAGTAACATAGCAATATTGTTTTTTCCGTCAACCTAACTAAATATCTACAACAGGACGAGCGGGTTAGGGGGTTCCTCAACGTCGATGGAACCCTCTAACCCGCTCGTCCCCGGGCGCCCTCTGGTATGGGCGACGGCGTCGGGACCGGCGGGACCCACTGGCTCCACCATCTATCCCCTCAGCGACCGACGATCCACGACCGGTGACCCTCGACCATCGTAGACCCTCTTTTCTACTTTTCCTACTTCTTTTTTCCATCTTCTACTTCTTTTTTATCATCTTCTTCTTCTACTACTTATTGTTCCTTTTTATCTTCTTCCTCTTCTTCCTTTTCTTCGTCTTCTTCTTTTTTCATCTTTCTTGTTTATTCTTAAAAAACAAAAAAAAACCTAAACTAAACTATAAACTAAATGTAACCTGAAATAAACTAAATTAACCTAAACTAAACTAAACTAACCTAACCTAAACTAAACTAACATAAACTAAATCTAAAAAACAGAAAAC